>NC_034597.1:49057439-49079043 GCF_900095145.1 Mus pahari | reverse complement strand
GGGCGCACACCCCTCCTCGGGTGGGGAAAGGCGCTGGATCCCTTCTTGGTTTTCTTGTGTTTTGCAAATTGTATCTTGGGTATTCTAAGTTTCTGGACTAATATTCACTTATCAGTGAGCGCATATCTAGTGACTTCTTTTGTGATTGGGTTACCTCACTAAGGACTATAGGAAGCCATTGCAGGAGTTCTGTAGTCTTGGACACCTACCACCCCCACCTCCATCCTCACCCTCACCCCCAGCCCCAAAGGAAGCATTCTAGGTAGAAGAGGTAACTTTGTTTCCAGCACCCAGTGATTTAAACTTATCTAATTAGGACTCCAAACAAGGCACACTAGAGCAGCTGCTTAACTGTGGGTGGCACCCTCATACTGGCTTGCATATGAGGCCATAACTGGATGTGAGATTATAGAAAAGAAAAAAAGCCAAGAATAAAAGCTTTCTAAGCACCCAATGGGGGTGCGGGGGGGGAATCAAACATAAAACACACCTTGCATCACAGGTGTTTGTAGCAGTACTCACTGGTGTTACATGTAACTTCACTGGAAACTTGTTCTAAATACACAGTATCCAGGGTCTGAACACTTTGGCTTTGATTCCAGACAATTATGTATGATAAATTGCAGTGGTATTTTTTGTTTGTTTGTTTGTTTTTTACTGTACATACAAAGATTTCTCCTCTTACAGAAACAGTGATTTAAGAACAAAAAACAAGCAAACAAACCCACTGTGTTTCTACCATCATTTTCCAGTGTATATCAAATTACTAAATTGTTCATTATATTGTGTTTAAATATTTGATTTGAAATTTTTAAATTACTCATCTTAGAAAGTCATTACATGAATCTTGCTTGGAATTAGGACATAATTTCCAACAATTTCTGAAACATCCCTAAATGTGTGTGTGTGTGTGTGTGTGTGTGTGTAGTATGTTTGCATTGATAACTAAAAAAAACAAAGTATTAGTCACCTTCAGAAAAACATTGAAAATACACTACATCCTCCAAGGTCAGATCTTCAGCCAAGATTTAAGGATCACATCTATCTTATTAACTACTTTTTAATTTTTTATTCCATTCATTTGTGTTCGTATGTGTGGGTCCAACTGCTCTGCGTGTGTAGAGTTCTGTTGTAGTCTGTTCTTTCCTTCATCATGGGAGTCTAGTGATCGAAACTCGGCTCTTCAGTCTGAGTAGCAAGTGCCCTTACCCAGTACGCCATCTCGAAGGTCCATTGTTTTAAATTCTTTTTCTTGTTTTCTCTCTCTCTCTCTCTCTCTCTCTCTCTCTCTCTCTCTCTCTCTCTCTCTCTCTCTCTGTGTGTGTGTGTGTGTGTGTGTGCGCGCGCGCGCATGTGTGTGGTTTGCATTTATGTGTGCATGTGTTTATGGGCATGTAATGTCAAGGTCTGAGGTGATGTCAGGAATCTTCCTCAGTCACTGTTGCACCTTATTCTTTGAGGCAGGGTCTCTCAGTCAGACCTAGAGCTTGCACATTCTGTCTGGCCTTGCTAGCCAGATTGCTCTGAGAAACCCATCTGCATTTCTAGCTGGAAGTACAGGCAGGCCTCCACATCCAACTGATCTGGCATGTATGTCATCTGGATGGACTATGGGGATCTGAACTGTGGTCCTCTTGCTTGCTGCAAGTACTTCTAACAACCGAGCCACCTTCCCATCCCTACCCAGAGATTCACTTTCCTCTTTAATAAATAGTAAAAATGTATGAAAAAAAAACAGTTGTTAGGGGCTGGAGAGATGGCTCAGTGGTTAAGAGCACTGACTGCTCTTCCAGAGGTCTTGAGCTCAATTCCCAGCAACCACATGGTGGCTGTAATGAGAGCTGATGCCCTCTTCTGGTGTGTCTGAAGACAGCAACAGTGTACTCACATACATACAATAAATAAATCTTAAAAAAAGCAAAACGAACAACCCTTAAAAAAAAAAAAGACAGTTGTTACAAGACAGTTTGGTAACATTGTCAGTAGATGGTTTATATACCTATTTTACATACCTCTATACCTAGAGTCTTGTAAAAAAAATTTTCAGTGAAAAAGGATCAGGACTAGAAAAGTTTAAGAAGCCTATCAGGAGCCTTTTACAGTCTCCAACTCTGTCATGATAGACATGTTACTTTCCTATGAAAAGTAGGAAAATGAGTGAACTGAAAACGAGTTACAGAGTTCTCACAGTAATTGGGAAATGGTGGCACCTTAATCAGGAGACTGAGGTACAGGAAAAGCTGTACAGAGTCTGAACTGCATGTGTCTTATCTAAGTGTGGTTGTGCTGTTTCCAAACATACAGTGAGTACAATAGGCTAACAGTGTTGCTCCTGCCAGAAGTTTGTGGTAGAATTTGCTTTAGGGTTCTTCAGTGAGTGAGTTACTTTTAAATTTTGTCAGGTTATATACAATATTAGATACTAGACATTTCCTTGGCTTCATTTCAGTTTTTTTTTTTTTTTTGCTTTTCAGTGAAAAAAGTTGCCTTCTACTATTTAAATAGTCAAGTTATTTGGTTTAACAGTGGACATTACTACATTTCTATATTCTAAGTAAGGGTAAGTCCACATCCCTTATATAAATTCATGTGTGTTTTATTCCCCTTAGTAGACTTAGTTGTATTTGTATTTATGAATCCTTACAAACTTCGGCTCCATTAATCAGGATTTTCTTTTCTTCCCTTTGGAATTATCTTATGCATGTATTTTGTCCTCTAGTGGAATGGCCATTTGTCTGTTTCATCTCATTTGTCTGTTAGCATATTGATATATATAGAACAGTGATAGAATGAACTGAACTGCGCTGCTTAATAAAGGGCTTTGGTTGGACTAGCATTGATAGAAAAGTCAGACGCAGCATAGAGCGATTCCCCATTGTCCCATATAGAGTCAGTTACACTCTTGGAACTCCACAGACGTGCCATGCCATGTTCACACTAGAAAACAGTAAGGAGGACACTGCCCTTTTCTGCTGTTGTTCTTGGTGTATTATGACTGGAATAAAAATGCTACAAATACTTAACTGAATAAGCAGATAAATTGATAAGGCCTTACTTCTAATAAATAATTATGTAATTTCTCAAAAGTCTAAAATTCATCACTTTACCTATCCATAGGAAATTGAGATTTTAATGTTATATTATTACCATTTATATGTGTCTTTTTACAACAAGATTTTATCTTTTGCCATCACATTTAATATAGCAAATGTCAACTAAAGAATTTAAGTCTGTGATTTCACTCCAACTAAATTGATAGGCTTCCGCTGATAAACCTTAGACCAATTAGATTACTTTTTAACTTTTTAAAAAGATTTATTATTATATGTAAGTACATTGTAGCTGTCTTCAGACACACCAGAAGAAGGCATCAGATCCCATTACAGATGGTTGTGAGCCACCATGTGGTTGCTGGGAATTGAACTCAGGATCTTTGGAAGAACAGTCAGTGTTCTTAACTAATGAGCCATCTCCCCAGCCCTTGTGTAGCCTAGACCGGCCTTGAACTCATGATCCTCCTGCCTCTGCCTCCTTCAGCAAACCTCCACTACAACCACAACCACTTTTTCATTTAAATAGAACTGTCATATGACAAAAGCCAGCTGAATAATATATTTTGGTGTCGTATAATGGTTAAGTCTGGGAACTGGCAAGAGATGGCTCTGGGTAAAGGATAATTTACCAAGCCTAACAACCTGAGCTCAATCCCTGGGACAGATATGGCAAAAGAAGACAACCAGTTCCTACAAGTTATTCTCTGACCCACACAGACATACACATGTATACACACAGAACACAATCATTGAATGGAGTTTTTGTCTAATTTCTTGTTAAACACTTATATTTGTGTGACACTGCTCACCTCAACTGAAGGTTATAGAATAAAATCTGTATATTTGCAATGCCCTCAAAAATTTGTTAGGAGAAAGAAACCCAGAAAATTAGCAGGGCTGAAAAATAGCTATTTACCTCTAGGCAAGGAAGAATGGACACTAAAGAAAGGTGGTGTTGGGACACGTAAAGCTGAAAGTCAGCCTCTTTGCAGCAGTCATGGATAGATACCACATGGATATAAAGCCTTCTACCAGTAGGAGTCTGCCATGTCCAGAAAGGGTGAGTGTGCTGTCTGATCTATACAGTCATTTAGCTCCACAGCGTTTCATAATCACGACAGTATTATGTGTGTAACATAAGGTATCTCTGACTTTGCTGTAGAAGATGCTCAGTACAGCTGTTTGGAAATGCCAAGGGGCGAAGGATGTTTTCCTGAAGATGCAGCCAAAGCCATTGTAACTACCCATCGGAAGTGGCCTTGACCTTTGATGTGGGCCTTTGGGCTCCATCTCTGAATAAATAAGATAGACTAGGACATAGGAACAAATGCCTTTCTATTTCTGGTGTCTTTCAGTCTGTCAACTGTCCTCTGTTAACAGGCTAAAGTTTTTCCAGCTGGCAAAGGAGAGGAATTCACAAACTCCAGCCCCAGTGTCATGGACCAGACCTGGGAAGAGTGGCTGAGGAGCTGAGAACCAATGCATGAATAACTGGTATAGAATGAAGACAGCTCCCCAGGGTTCAGGAGACAAGCTCTTAGTTGACTACATATAGCAAAGGATTTAATATGTGAGCTTATGGAGAGATGTGAACAAGTGCCTATTCACCCTAGATAGAGCACGGATAACCACAGGAAGAGTTCCATCAGTCCAGCCTAATGAGTTAGTAAGTTTGTTTTGCTCAGTTGCAGAAGCACTGGTGGTGGCAGAATGGTCATATCGCTGAAAAATCCTACCTTAGCATGGGTGTCAACCTCCTAAAGGCTGCACATGGAATTTCCTACTTCACTTAACTTCCTACCTTCTGTATATACTCTGAGCATCTCCCAAGGCCAGGTGCAGCTGGGACAGAATCAAACATAGCTAGTGTGTGAGGCTATGGGAAGGTGTGCCTGGAGTTCCAGGGCAGAGTCTGGTGATCTTCCTTTCCCATGAGAGAACTCAACGGACTCAATATTATGAGGGTCTCAAAAGACAGGTAGTCACAGCTGCTCTGCTTCAGATAGAAATGGCTGAGCTATGGGGCCTGTATTGGAGTGTAGTTGACAGGCAAGGTATCACACCATTAAAGAAAACTGACTATCACTAGGCATAGTGGCCCACAGAAGGCAGAGGCTTCTCTGAGTTCTAGCCAGTCTGTTCTACATAGTTCCAGAATAGGCAGGGTTATGTAAAGAGACTGTCTAAAAAAGACAAAAACGGGAAAGAAAACTGACTCTCCCTCTTCAGCAGCAGCCAGATGCCAGCAGCTCCCTCCATGCCCCTTTCCCCATCTGTTTGGGGATTTGGTCTGGCTTGAGCTTGCATGGTTCTTGTGCACACTGTAGAGTTGCTGTGAGTTCATATGTGCAGTTGCCCTCTTACATCCTACAACAAACACCTTTAAGGTAGGTCTTTGTAAATATCTGGTAGGCATAATAAAATTACCCAATATGTCAGCCTCCCTTACCGATGATGTACTAGTATGATCTTTGCATCTGTGCCCCACAGCCACCTCCATGACTTGTATCTTTAGACATATAGTTTAACTTTCAGTATCACTTCACTCTTTACTGTGATTGAGCATTTGAGTGGCATCAAAATGGGCTGCAGCAATAGGACGCTTGAATTACTCTTGATTTTTTTTCTTCAAGACAGGATTAATTTGTGTAGCCCTGGCTGTCCTGGAACTCTCTTTGTAGACCAGGTTGGCCTTGAACTCAGAGATCCTCCTGGCTCTTTCTTGAGAGTGCTGGGCTTAAAGATATGAACCCCCATTACCTGGCTTTAAATTTTAAAATGTTGGCACCCACAGTGACACTTAGTTTCTGTTGTGTCAGTCCTTCTCACTCTTGTCTGTCAGAAGGGTCTCTTGCCCAGCGCTCAGAAGGCACAGGCAGGAGGAGTCTACTAATACCAGGATTGGGAGGCGGAGAGCTTAGGAGGATCTCAGAGTCCAAGTCAGTCTAGACTTTGTCAAAAAGAAAGTCAAGATCCGATACTTGCTAAAATTCTATGCAGCCTAAGCCCTCATTTAGTTATTAGTGTCTTCCAAAGTGTGTCCGTCAGTTTTTGTCACTAGGAAAAAGCAAAGGAGAATGGCCTTATCTTGGCTCACAGTTTCAGAGGTTTCACTCTGGTCAGTTGACGCCATTGCCACAGGCCCATAGTGAGGCAGAGAATTGTAGTGGTGGGTTCATGGGACGAGAGCAAGTTTGATGTTAGGATCCAAGGCCTTTCCTGGGCCCTGATCTATGGAGAAAGAACCTTGTCTAAAACGGGGAGTATACTTAGAAAGGCTAGTATTGGCCTGGGACCAGGGCCTTGAGGAAACTGCAGTTTTGACTCCTGAGAACTTGAAATGCTATGGTTATCAGTCCCAAGGTCACCGAGCACTTGGTCTGTGAATGCTTAAGATATCCTGTGTTCCCTTCATGCAATGTTGCTTGATTAGCTTCCTGCTGACTTGGACCCATTGTATGGTAGCTTTCTGCTGATTCTGTTCCATTTCTCCCTGTGGAAACTATAAGATCCTGGTCTTCTTTTTTTTTTTTTTTTTTTAAAATTTTTTTTTTTTTTTTAAAGATTTATTTATTTATTATATGTAAGTACACTGTAGCTGTCTTCAGACACTCCAGAAGAGGGAGTCAGATCTTGTTACGGATGGTTATGAGCCACCATGTGGTTGCTGGGATTTGAACTCCGGACCTTTGGAAGAGCAGTCGGGTGCTCTTACCCACTGAGCCATCTCACCAGCCCGATCCTGGTCTTCTTAATTAACTTGCTTGGCTAAGTCATAGCTTGTACAAGACCTCCTCTCCTGTCTTCTTTGTTTCTCATCACCTGGTCCACCCTCAGGAATCTGTCACTAAAGAATGACCTGCCAGTCTAGGTCAATGTGATGGCAGGGTTTCCCTTTAAATTTTTCTTCCAACCTGCCTGACTAGACATGCCCACTGGTGCAGTAGTGGCACAAGGGTTATGGGAGTAACCAGCACTTTTCTGATTGGGTCTGAAGTCCACTCCATGGATGAAACTCATACCTGTCCCTGAAAAGGATCAAGAATCTGTGGCTAACTAGGTTCTAGGGGAGAAGCCAGTACTATTGTTCTGCTGTATGGATAGCATTAAAATGACTCCTGATGGTTTATTGTCATACCCATAAGTCAGCCTTTCTCAGCTGTCATCAAAGAAGCTTCTTGCAGTAGATTGCAGAGACCTTTGACTGGTCAATGTACAAAGAATAAGAGATTGTTAAGTTCTAAGACCTTTATTGGACATGAATGACACATCCCTCACCATAAGGCTAAGGAATCTTCTCAGAAGAGGGGTTCAAAAGATTGTAAGAGCCAGAGATGGTGGAAAATATCAAAGAATCAGTGTTTTCCTGAAACAATAGGACAGTTGCATAAGTGGCTTTACAGCAGTTGTGACAGTGTACACAAGACCTATGAAAGCTCCACCTACACAAAAGCCCAGTGGGGGGTTAGGAGGGCAGGGCTGACTGTAGACAAAATCCCACCCCATCTAGGAGCTATTGGCAATTTATAGGGAGTCATTTTTCTTTAATCCTGTGACCTCTGGTAGGCTGTCCTGGAACTCACTGTGTAAACTAGGCTGGCCTCGAACCCAGAAATCCACTTTCCTCTGCCTCCCAAGTGCTGGGATTAAAGGCGTGTGCCACCACTGCCTGGCTCAGTAAGTACTTGTTAAGTAGATAAAATGAGTAGCTAGATAAGTAGAGTGTCTTGCTTACTCTGTACTTAAATGGCTAAACTTCAGCGGGGCATGGTGGTGCACTCTTGTAATCCCAGCCTCAGGAGGCAGAGGCAGAGGCAGGTGGGTCTTTGAGTTTGAGGGTAGCCTGGTCTACAGAGTGAGTTTGAGAACAACCAGGAACCTGTCTTGAAAAGCAAACAAAAAGAACAAAAAAAGGCTACACTTAGTTCAGAGGTAGTGGGCTGACCATCTAGCTTCAGACCTCCTCTGTTCTTAAAGCATTTTCTCCTGTCACTGAGTAGTGGCTAATGCTTAGAATGTCCCTTAGTAGAATTGGTCACTGTTTCCTTGTGGCTTATGTACTTTTGTCAGGAATACCTCTAAACCACACTGTCCTTCCAGTGCCTCAGATCAGGATGTACAGGATGGAGCTGTCTCCTGGTAACATTCGTCATATGGTGAGGTAGTATTTGTCAGGTTTCTTCACTGTAGAATTAAAGTGTTACGTTCTCATTAAATAGTAAAGTTCAATGGGAAGCTACTTCAAGGCTTCATTGGCATTAAAATAAAGAGAAAGTCCAATTTACTTCCGTCATAAGCCAAAGATCCCTCCATATCTCAGAAGGCAGTCCTAAGCCTCACCCACTGGTGCTGATGCTGCCTGTCCTGCTATTAAGTTAGATATTGCTTATACTGACTTGGTCCTGGAAAGATCTGCAGTGACTGAGAAAAGTGCTGTTGCTGGGTATGGGCTCTAAGGGAGAGGAAATGGTAACAGGAGGGATACAGGCCAAAAGGGCTAATGCTATGAGACCCTGGGTTGTGCTCCAAGTGAGCCACAACTCAGCAAGGTGAGAGGGAAGCAGGCTTGGTATACACTTCACGTAAAAGCATAACTGATCCTGTGACTGGAGTTTACTGTCGGGTTCCTCTAATAAATACGGTGCCCCTCTGAGTGACAGTCTCCAGTCTTTCCTGAAGCAGAATGCTTGTCTCACCAAAAAGCATAAGGTCAGGGCCACAGACACGTGCAGTCAGCAGAGCACAGGAGCACAGGACAACAAGAGTGAAGGAGTGCGTATATGTGTGGTGTGTGCTTTTGTGCAAAGGAGTAAAAAGATGATAAGACATTAACAGTGAGTAGAACTGAGACTTGCTGCCCTGTGCTGGGGTGCATTTGTGTTCATTTAAACTACTGTGCCAGTGGTAACAAAATTTACAACAACATACAAAAGCTTGATAACCATGAAGCATTATCAGGCCAGCGAATGTATAAATCTTTCTAATGAGTGCAGAGAAGTTTGGGGCAGCTTTTGGTTTTTTGTTTTTATCTTACTGCCTCAGGTAAGAATGCCTGGAAACAGATAAATGCTGACAACCTTTGATGTTAATAAGCCCAAATGAAAGTCAAAAAAAAAAAAAAATCAGAGTGTAAATGGCTAGACTAGGAAAAGAAAGATGGCACAGCTCTTCCTGTAATTAGGGGCAATCTGTGATTTGGCATAGCTGGTTGTCTTGCATGAATCAAAGCCTGTCTTCCCTTCGTCATTATTGTTTGTCTTACTGTACGTCTCTGGAGGATATTTCCTGCGGGGCCAAGGAAAAAAGAAAAGCAAATGATAATGATAAAAACAGAAGATATCCCCTCTTTCCTTTCACAGCTCAGTTTGTTTCACTGAGCCCAAGTAAGAAGTCACTCCTGTTGTGCTGTGACGAATTTCACAGACTGCATATGTAAGGGCTTCCAGTGCTGGGCACATGACGTTTTGAGAATGACTCCAGTGCATAAACGTATCCTGAACACTAATGATAACAGTGTAAGAGCTTAAGGGTCATGTGCTTGTCATATTAGGAGTAACAAATCTATGATAACCCAATTCTATATGTAACATTAATGTTTCTGGATTTCAGTACAACTTTAATATTTTGTGAATCTTATTTTAGTACATCTGGTGATACAAAAATGTTCATTTCCATCTATGAAAGTTCCATAAGTATATGATAGGTAGAGTAAAAGTTGGGATTACTATAAATAAGGGCTTATCCAATCTTACCTTTAACCACATTATATGCTCCATAATGTTATATACTAATAGTGTCGTGCCTTAAGATTCCAAGTATCTTTGTCCTCAATCTCTTAGTTGCTATGTGCCTGGGAAATGGAAATCACCTTTTAAGTTAGGTAAATATAAGTGGGAAGAATAGGGGTATGTCAACACATTGCTCCAGGTAGGCCAGGCATAACCTTGGCTGTCTACTCTAGGATTATATACGAGAAACTGTACATAGGTTGCTTTCTGTGCAGTATAGATATCAAGAGATTAAGACACATCTTGTATTTTTAAAACAACGTCTTTTTCAGTTTCACTTAGCCATAATCACTGAATTAAGAATCCAGCTTAAATCAAAAGCAGATCCTTAGGAAGGCATCTCTGCCATGTTTAAACCCATAGCCCTGGAGTTTACAGGATGCTAGGAATTGCTCCAGGATTGAAGTCTGATTGGTGTACCGCTATTTGGTGGTATAGCAGCACTTCTTTCTCTATGGGTGGCATAGTGGGTGCCCCAGAGGTGGAACTGTACCTGCTATACTGCCAAGGGAAAGCAGTAACCAGCTGAATGCCAAAAGGCTCATCTGATTAGCATCACATGGTTAGCTGGGCCAGCATCCTACCTGGGTGGAAAGGCTTCCTTAGCCCTTCTGCTAGGTCTTACGCGGGTGTACTAGGTGTAAAAGATCGTTTAGTGACCACCAGGAAAAGAAGGAAGCATTGGAATTTGGACACAAACCACTGGGATCCAGAGAGAACAGTCAAGAGTCTAGAGAGATGCTAGAGAGCAGTCAAGAGCACTCACTGCTCTTCCAGAGGATCCGGGCTTAGTTCTCAGCACCACAGCTCAGCTCAGAGCTGCCTGTAAGTCCAGTTCCAGTGATGGAGACACTCTTACACATAAGAGACAACATGGGCTGGGGTGACAAGGACAATCAGGATAGTATGTTCCAGAAAGACACTGTCTCAGAAACTCTGTGCTGACTAATCCTATCCTATCAGTGATAGAAACTTCATATTTAACACTACAACTTTTTTCTTTTTAAATTAGGGCTTGGTGTTTTATCAGTAGATTTGACCGTTAGCAGTGATTAGGTAAATTTATGTTACAGCCATGACAGTTACTTCTTGGGACACTAAAATAATATAATTACTGACATTTCTTGAGATATGTTAGGAAAAGACCTAGAGATGTTGGGTTTTTTTCCTTAAAAATTACTTACATTTCTTCTTTTTATTGGCATATGTATATATTATAGAAAATTTAGGAGGAATGAAAAAAATAAATTCCGCCTCCAGCCATAACTTGAAAAGACTAGTTACTCTTAAACTTTAGGAGCTATACCTTAAATAGAAAGGTTTCATTCTTCATTACATACCAGGTTCAAGGCCAACTTGAGCATCATGTGGCTCTGCACATGCACGCTCGTGTACACACACACACACACACACTCAGTCCTATTATGAAAATAAAGCTTTTAACTCTGAATGTAGTAATTATGGTAGTTGCAAACGCTGTACACGGTAGAGTGAGGTCCTCAGGCCTGTTTAGAGAAGCACCTTTCCCTGTGTCCTGGCTCTCCCCTGTCTGCATTTCCCTCAGTGCCTCTCTTGTAAAGCTTATTAACCTTGCTCATTCTGACCTCTGCTTATGTGTGGAGCAATGAGGATGGCATCCACAGTGGCTTTGTTAGGGCCAAGGAAACAACAGAGTGAGAACAAGTCAGAAGTATGCAGGTCTTCCTGTGAGACTGCATCCAACTTTGTTTTGCATCTCCCTGGCTCGAGCGACGTCTCTGACAAAGGATGAGAAATCTGGGCATTTTGCCACATGGTGAAAGGTCAAGGGCCTGTGCTTTCAGTGTTTAGGGTCCTTTTTTCTGCCTTCCTGATTCTTAGCATTTGAGAGTCTCCAGTATGCTCCTGTCTGTAGGAGAGGATGGCTTCTCTGCTCCAAGTGGACAGGTGGGGTCACCGTGAGGCCATGTGCTTAGTGACCTTTCCTCTTTCCTCAGCAGTTAAGAGCATTGATTGCTCTTCCAGAGGACCTGGGTTCAGTTCCCAGCATCCACATGCCAGCTCCCAATTCTCTAACTCCCATTCCAGAGCACCTGACACACTCTCACAGAGACATACATGCACACAAAACACAAATGTACATAAAATAAAAATATTTTTTTTTAAAAAAGACTATCCAAACAATAGTCTATAAATATTTAGAAACTATTTTTAAACAAAGTTCCAAAATCCACCCAAGTTTTCAAAAATTCAAAGTTACTCTTTGCTACATCACTAACCAGGAACTAGCAGCTTGACTGTGGGCAAATCTGGTGCCTGAACCGTTTCAAAGCTTTAGGCTCTTCTCAACGCTGTAAATGTCTGTGCCACTCTCTCCCCAAGCCTGCATTGTTCTCTTGATTATCACCAGAACAGGGATAGATTTACCAACACTTTTAAGAGACAGATTGGGCCAGCAAGAACAAGAATTCAAACCCTGAGCCAGGGATTATGGCAGGAAAAACAGGATTCCCACTAGTTGACCCTTGGCCTTCACACACATGCTGAGGAATGGTGTGTGCACACATGCACTCTGACTCAAACACAAGTAGAAATAATAAATGAGAAAAAAAATAAGAGAAAGATGACCCAAATTCTGGCTCTATCCACTTTCTACCCTTTCAGTTTGTAACAACTTACATGTTTGCTTTTGCTTCTTTTTGAGACAGTAAGAGCTCTTAACCACTGGGCATCTTTCCACCCCACTGGCTTTGTTTCTAATGTAAGAGTTCAGGAGCCTATACCTGTACTCAGGTTACATGTTCACACACACACACACACACACACACACACACACACGTGCATTTGCATGTGTAATTAAAAATAAACTGTTAAAAAATATAGACTTTAGCCAGGTAGTTGTGGTACATGCTGGCATGTCTGCCAGCATTTGGAAGGCAGAGACAGAGAATGGCAGGTCTCTGTGAATTCGAGGCCAGCGTGGATTATAAATCAAATTCCAAGACAGTCAGGGCTGTTACACAAAGAAACCCTGCCCCCAAAAAGAAAAAAAGAAAGAACGAAAAAGGAAAGTAATATTTTTTTTAATTTTTTTTTTTTTTTTAAATTTTGAAGCATTTCAGGGATTTGTTCTTGGTTTTCGTTTGATTGACATACCTCTGAAGAGCTTCATTTGGCGCAGGCTCCTGACTGCATGTGACCAGCTCCCCAAACTTGGTTCTTGACTTACTGGCAGGTTTTTGTCATTTTGTTTTGATCTGTGTGTGTGTGTGCGTGTGTGTTGTTTGGGGTTACTTTGGTTTGAAACAGTTATTTGAAACAGGATCTCACTGTAGTCCAGGTTGGTCTGGAACTCATGGCTGACCCGCTACCTCAGTATCCCAAGGACTGAGGTGCAGGTGTGAGGCCTGGCCGCTCAGCCTCTCTGGCAGTTTTATGCTGCTGCTTCCTTGTGTCTGCGATTAAGGTGAAGAGCTCACATTTGCCCATGTGACCCCACTTATAAAAGCTGCAGAGACTGAATCCTAGCCGTGGTAGCGTGTGTTAAAGGAAGCTGGCTCGCTCGCTGAGCAGTTTTATTTTTGTTTTGCTTAGAGCCAGAAAGTTTTTTTTTTTTTTCCTTTTCGGGGATTATACAGCAAATTCTATTACAGAGTTTTAAAACAGTCCTTATCAAAGTATTTTCAGAATTACTAAAAGCATGCATACGTCATCACGACCTCTGTTGGAAAGGCGATGGGAAATAGAGAGGGAGTGCATTGGCAGATCCTGAACTTAGGAGAATTTACTGCATTTGTGCACAGCGGGTCTCGAGAAGTCTTTGCTTGAACAAGAAATAATTCACCAACATGCAGTACGATCCTGTTATTTGCTATTTGAATGGCACATGTGTAGCCTGTGGTTCACGCAGCCTTCGCATTGCTGGCGACTCTGAGTCCACAGACCGTGAGCAGCGTCTCGGTACCTTGCTGGTGCTGCTGCCTGTTCACTGACTCCGCTGCTCATTTCCTGCAAATGTTTCCTCCTCGCAGAACTGTTTCAGAAAGATTGTATTTCAGGCTGCCGAAGACTCAGAGATGAAGCAGTGGGAAAAATCCATTAAGTCCTAAACTAAGCATGGTCGCAGGCCTGAAATCCATCAGATCATTCATTGAGATTTACGGGAGTGTGAGACAGCTGGTGTAATCCAGGTTCAGCGCGTCCTGTTTCCGAGAGGGTCATTTCATGGCCCCTGTGCTGAGCAGAACCAAGGCAGTACCTTCTGGTGTAGTCCACAGCCACCACCTGTCCATGGCTGCCATTTCTCTTTTCCTTTTATGAAAGCATTTGAAAATCTACAGTAATAAGTATACATAATTTGTGTTTGTAATAAAATGAATACAACGAGCCTTTATTTCTCTTCATGTGTGTGGATATTTAGTGAAATTCCACGTGGCAGAACACACAAGGTAGCTAAAGCTTTTAATACATTATAAATTTAATACATTATAAATGTTGAGAATTATATATAAAATCAGATTTTACTATACTGGTTCTGAGACTAAACTCTTTCTCTCTCTTTTTTTTTTTTTTTTAAGATTTAATTTATTATATGTTAAGTACACTGTAGCTGTCTTCTGACACACCAGAAGAGGGTGTCAGATCTCATTACAGATGGTTGTGAGCCACCAAGTGGTTGCTGGGAAACGAACTCAGGATCTCTGGAAGAGCAGTCAGTGTTCTTAACCCCTGAGCCGTCTCTCCAGCCCAACTAAACTCTTAAAGTTATTTTTAATAGCACACCTTAAATTTAACTGGTTAAATTCACAAAGATCCATTGGTTCGTGGTATGTATCTTCATAGCACAAACAGTATTAACTGTGTACTGGACAGTGGGGGGCAAGAGAAACAAAGCATTTCCTGTTCTTGGCGTACTCCAGTAAGGGCAGACAGTTCCAATATAGGGCATTGGAGCACTGATTTTAAAAAAAACAAAATGTCCTCACAAGGACACCTAGCCCAGGTGCTTACCCCAGAAAGGACTCTTGGAGGAAGTAAATTAATTCTTAACAAGGAAGTTACCCAGTGTGGGGAAAAGATGAGGAACAAGGGACTGTATTGTGTCCCTAACTTTGTCATGCATTTCATTACAGTCAGAAGCAAATAAATGGTCAATGTGTCTTCTGGAAAGGATCACTGAGGTCGATCAAAGGCAGCCGTGTGAATGTTGGCAAAGGACATGCCAGCAATCCATATCAGTTGTCTAGCAGTCCTGTCAGCAGCAGCCAAATCTGCGACCCACAGTGCCTGATAGGTTAGCTTCTTAAATGGAAGCCAACCACTCATTAAAGAATGCACTATCAGTGAAAACACGGGCTTTGTTTTCTCTCTTTTTCTTCATGTGTGTACTTCTTTAGTGAAACTTAGACTGAATACATTGAGGCTTTCATAATCTTGCCATTTACCTGGAAATGTTTTAGAACTTCTACTCTTGTTTTGTTTTGAATGAGTTCTCATTTATATGCAGTCAACATACATGCCAGGTTTGTTGTTTTTTAATAATTTCAGGGTTTTATGGAATTAGGTATGGGAACTGCGAGATCGCTGTCACTAGTCAGCAGTGAACTCTGAAAAGCCACCTCACTGTTTCCTCTTAAGCTGAGGGAGCAAATGAAGCCAACAGCCATTGGCCAAGGGTCAGGATGCAGGGTGTGAGGGAGTACTGAGAATGTGGGAGCATGGGGAACACGTGGCAGAATAACCTCCGAATGAGTCACTGTCCTTCTGCAGCCCCAGCTAGGAGATGCCATGGCCACAGACTGCAGCTGTCCCAGGAAGGGGTGGGAGGGGGAAGGGAATCCTTTAATCCAGCCCTTCCTTGCTCCAAACTGTGTCACACACTGCAGGACACACTATCCCAAGTGCTGTGGTCCCTGCCTGCGGCTTCTGTTCCTGACTTAGTCCCCACAACATTCCCAGCTGCCCTAAGCTCTACTTCCCAAGAGCTGTTTGCATGGCTACGTGGGGTTCGTCTATTAGATCAGAATCTCTGTCACAAAAGGTCCTTCTTAACTGCTCAGCATCTCCTTAGCTGCCTAGGGAGGAGGACCTACACCTCAGACGGATGTCCTGATACCAAACCTGTTACTAGCTTTATTCATAAACCTATTTGCAAAAATCTTTAAATATACTAGTCCGGTGTGTATCTTATAAAAATCAGAAAACCAAAATGCCATGATTAATTACCTGCAAAAATAATGATTGGAGCTTAACTGTTATTCTTACGGTACACACACCAGGTAAATGCCACCTCTGTCACTGCTGTCCCCTGCAGTCGCTAGGAAATTGAGAGCCTTCTAAGTCTCTGCTTGATGCTTTGTCACAAGAGATGTGCTGTTTGTTAAATAGGTCGATGTTAGTAATTATAGGAAAAGTTCACACATTAGTGTTTACCTGCTGTTATATAGGGAAGAAGCCAAGGTAACTCAACTGTTTCTTAAGGAAAAAAGTTATTTAATTAAATTGAAATGAGTGACACTGGTCATATTTTAGGGTCACGTCGAGATTTTTAACTTAAGTCGTATGTGTGTGCGCACGTGTGCTTGAGTTCTAAGTGAAGCGCACAGAGGTTACAGTGCAGCTCTTAGGAGGCAGTAGTAGAGAAGGAAGGCGAGTATTGTGCTAGGAAAAACAATAAAAGAGAAGGTGTGTGTTTTCTTTTTTCAGCAGCGCCTTTTGGTGCAGTAGGGATAAAGTACATGAGAATGTGTGTTACATCCGTATGAATAAAATATAACAACATATAACACATAGCCATTTCTTCTTATTGTGCTTGTCTTCGAAAAGCCACCTTCACTCTCCTGCTCCAAGAGAAGTCTGGAATGCCATCACTAGACCACCAGAGGCACTGCCCAGTGCCTGGTCTCCTTGGCAAAGGCTCTGTCACTGTAGAATTTACCATGAGACATAACTCATGCAGTGAAGATTTCTAATTTAGTCTGGAGTATTTTGTTTCATATACAATAAAATCTCCTTCATCCGGAACAAAGTAGAAAATTTGTAATGAGTGAAAATTTCCAATCGTAAAGTTTTCTTTAAGAGAAGACATTCAGTCATGGCACAGAATGTTCAGAGGCGAAGCAATTTTATTTCATCCAGATTATTACCAATTCCAAAATAAAGGCCCCAAATGAATAGGTCTTACTATATTTTGTCTAATGCAGTATGTGTGTGTTGGACATTCTGAAAACTGTAATACTGTAAGAAAGGCCCTTTCTGTTCCCACTTTATTCTTGAGAAAAGCAGAGGCCAAAGAATGTTCAACAAAGAGCAGAGAACTTACTTTTTGTAATTTGTCACTTCATGGATAAAAAGTAGAGACAGAAGGGTGAAGCACCTGTTGCTTTAAAGGCAATAAATGAGTGAAATGTTTTAACAGAAGTCATCAGCTTTCAAAGATCTCTTTCATCCGCTTCCCATCACTCACTGCTCTTAATTCCTTTGTCACATTTTTTACTGCATTACAAGTAATCCTTGAAATCCATGGAGCATTTTATATATAACTAGAACCATGTGGGTAGTTCTCACATGGTCAGTATTGCCCCAAATCCCAGCATTTTTTTTTTCTTTTTGGTTCCTTCTTTCCCACATATTTAGTCTTAGATGCAGGTTTGAGGAGCAGTGATGGGGGTGATTAGAAGAATTTCACCCCCACTCACCATCGTCCATCTAGAAAGTCTGTGAAAGGTCTCCCTCCAGCAGGCCCTGAGCAGCCCTTTGATCTCAGCCCTGCATTCTACCCCTCCCCCTTCCTTCCCTAGGAGCTGGCTCCTCACACAGCTGCTTTGCAATAGAGTCCTCTTATTTATATGTAACTGTATACACTGGCCAACAGAGTCGATTTGTAGAAGCACCTTGAGAAATCTTGTTCAGATAAAGGGTAAGATTAGTAGTGTTTACCCATTCCTTCTGGAATAGTTCTGTTTATAACAAACAGGTTGAAGTAAGAAGAGACAAAAAATTCCAGTCTCCCAGGTTAAATAAGTTTAGTGCTGATACATGATGGGTGGATGTGCAGACAGATCCCACTCCTCCTCCTCCTCCTCCCTCCTCCTGCTGCTGCTGCTGCTTCCACCACCCTCAGTGCCACAGATTACAGTACAAGGACAATATGGCTCTGGGTTGTTTGTTTGTTAACATTTTGTTCTATGGGCTTGAGAAGGCCATACTCTCGTGGAGGCCAGAGGACAGCTAGCCAGAGGACAGCTAGCAGGAGACAGCGTTTTCCCTCTGCAGTGTAGGCTCTGCAGATTTAATCAGGTCATAAGAGTTGGCAGCAAGCAGTTTTGCCTGCACAGCCATCTTGCTGGTAATTTTAAGAATCATCTTAGAGCTAATTCTATCTAACCCTGTACTATAGCTTTTTGAGGGGTGGGTGTGTGTGTGTGTGTGTGTGTGTGTGTGTGTGTGTACACATGTGTATGTGTTTAAACAAGCTTTAAAAGGTTGAATCTAGCAATAAGGATATCATATTTGAAAGACTATTTTAAAAGACTAAAATTGATCAGTTTCTCATGAGATGTAAACTTATTAAAACATGAATGCACACATACGGGGCAGTGAGAAAAATGTTTTTCCATTTGATTTATTGTGGTCTTTTTCTCTGTTTTTATTTAGCTGCCTTTGCCTTACTTTTTTCCCCACAGAATTATTTATAGGCCTTATCTTAGATTTTAAACAGACATTCTAGCTAATTATGTTATTTACCAAGAAGTGATGTGACTATATTTCCTGATCCATGCTGACCTAAGTACTTTTCTCTTTGCATTATAATATCAGTTGAAGAACACAGCAGTGTTAGTAGCATCTGCTATATAGTAATTGAGCAGCAATACATTTAAAGTGTAGCCAACTACACTGGGACATATCCTATGGCCTAAATGTGCTTGAAAGTTCCCCCTGTGCTCACGTTGGGAGTTATATCCATAGTGTGTGGGAGGGGGATGCCGTTTGTTTCATCTGTTCTCTCATTTTGGGGTACCTGCCAGTTTAGCTTCATAGTTCCTAGGTCACAGTTATTCTGGCCACAATGATGCTGGCCCTTCCCTGGACAGGACATGGGAGGAAAAGGCTGACTTTGGGCCTTTGGTGGGCACTGTGATGGGGACATGATGTAGGAATAGGAAGTACTTGTCTTTCCTTGGCTTGTACAAACCAGAAGCAGACACCCCTTCATCTGTCCCTCACCACCTCCCAAGTGCAAACTGCAGTAGGGGTGACCCTCCAAGTCAAGCGATTAGTAGCCTGTGCCTGGCAGTGCCACCATCTGAGGTGGCTCAGGAGTTCACTGGTGAACTCCTGCACCACACTGTTCTCCCTGCAAGAAGAGACGGGGTCTACCTGGGCTGCCTGCACTTTCACACACAAGGTTACCGTATGAAAATCTTTATGGCAAACTTAAAATCTTAATTTTGGCATGGCTGTTTAACTTTGGGTTTTGGTTTTTTGTTTTTTTTTTTTTTTTTTTTGAAAGTTAGAAAACTTTTACTTACTGATCTCATGAATTTGTAAATTTTTAAATGACTTTTTGCTTTAAGTAAGAGTTAGCTGTCTTCAGGAAGGTGCATTATGCTGGTTTTGTTTTGTTTGGGTTGAATAAAACTAGCATTTGGATCCAGTGGCCCCAGATTTTATTTCCTGGGTTATTCTGTAAAATGAGAGTAAAACACAAAACCCAACATGGGTAGGAAGCGGGGCCAGTACACCCAGCACCTCCAGCTTCCTCAGGTGCTGATCAGAGCCATTAGCACTGAAGCGACCCTGGTGCCTACAAGGACTTTAGGTGTGAACAGCAACTTTAATCGTAAAATTTATATGCAAAGTACAGGAGTTTGCCTTATGATAGCTTACTATTTTGTGAGCAGTTGATTTAATCTTAGAATATGATTTCAGTCACATTTTTCTCAATTTCTTGAAATCCCAAATTGATGTGTCAGCACACTGAATTTTTGCTCACATAGATTCTTTTCCTGGTGCCTCATTATGACAAAGAATGAACCAATAGTGAGCTCTTAAAACGTGTGTGTTGACATTATTGGGAAGCTGAAAGCATGAGAGCCTTGGGAGTTAGTTTTATTTGACGTGTAACAGTACTCACGGCAATGTAGAACTCTGTCTACTTGTACTTTTCCAAAAGATGCTCTGGTTTCACTCATAGCTCTAATCATTTGCAGTTTATATAAACAAAGCCCTGATATTTGTCTAGAGCGTACATTCTACAAAGTACTTTGGATGTCTAGTGAGTCAGACAGTGATGCTGACTTATACAGCATAGTAAAGTGTGAGGACTGTCATGTCAGTGACTCCCAGATAATTCAGGTTGCATTTGTTAGAAGGTATTTCTCTCAAAAGATTTGCATTAAATGCTTTTTAAGCGATACTTTATCTGCCTACATTTTGAGCAGCATTTTCTAAGTGGCTTCTGAAAGTTATTCATATATGTGCATAGGGGCCATTGGTTGGCTGTGGTAACCATGGTTGACCCAAACCTTTTCAGCCATGTGTTTTATATTCTTTCCTGCCTCACTGGCCTCCCTACAGCAGTTTAGTGTACTGAACTCTAGCATTTATATGGTTTTTCAGTGTAAAATACACAGCTGATTAAAACAAACAAGCGAGAAAACATTTGAAATGATCCATTCAAAGATGCATTGTGCTTAGTTAAAATGAACTGTCATGCTGATAAGCCTGTGACCCTATAGATGTTTGTGGTATTTACATATATATTGTTTGGTCTTTGTATGATTTTTTTATTTTCAATGTTTTTTATAATAAGGTTTTAAAATAATTACAGCAAAATACAAATTTACAGAAGTGTTTTTAATTAAAATTAATTTAGTTGTAAGAAAGACAAAAAACAAAATATTTTACAGAAGCTTAAAATGGAGTACATGATATGTAACATTAATGAATACTTCACAAATGGTTCAAACTTAGTGTAAGAAATTTTTAACTATTCCACACCTTTAATTGAATTTAGAAGTTTAAAAGGATTTAACAACCATGTCACACCCTTATCAAAATAAAAAGTATGGAGTTAGACTTTGTATAAAGTCTGAACAATTAAAATTTTCCACTGGTTCCTTATCTGCCTCAGATGTGATGTGCCATCACTCTGGCTTAGTCTGTCTTCTTGTAAAATTAGCAGTGTCTCAGCATCAGTCTGCCTTTTATCTTCCCAGGACCTCACTTATGGGAACTTCGTAAAGATTGAATATTTGTCTAGGAATCATATATAGAATAACTACCTGAATTCAGAATAACACAAAACTAGAAATATGGGGCAGTTATGATCACACAGACTTAATACTGAGAATTTACATCTTTTTATCACTGCACGTGAGAGTGCGCGAACAGCCTGATCCTGGTAGCTACCCAAAAGTAAACAGGCAGACTTACTAGTGTTTGTAAATGAACAACTGTGAGAAATCACTTTCTTGCATGGTTTCCCACCCATGGTTCCTCAGACAGGCTCATAGTCTTGTGTCAGCCTTTCTAGAGCTGTGGTCACAGGCATATGCCACCAAGTATGACTTGTTTGAGACAGACCTTTAATTTTCTTTTTTTATTATTATTATTTTCTTTATTTACATTTCAAATGCTATCCCAAAAGTCCCCCATACCCTCCCCCTACCCCTGCTCCCCTACCCACCCACTCCCACTTCTTGGCCCTGGCATTCCCCTGTGCTGGGTCATATAAAATTTGCAAGACCAAGGGGCCTCTCTTCCCAATGATGGCCGATTAGG
>NC_034597.1:49043629-49055359 GCF_900095145.1 Mus pahari | reverse complement strand
CAGGCGGATTTCTGAGTTCGAGGCCAGCCTGGTCTACAAAGTGAGTTCCAGGACAGCCAGGGCTATACAGAGAAACCCTGTCTCGAAAAACAAAACCAAAAAGCAAACAAACAAGAAAACCCAGTGATTTAACAACAACAGAAAAGCTTAGGAGGAAGAGCCCATGGCCACATGGGATCAACCAAAACAGAAAATGAAGAAGCAAAAGAAGCAGAAAAGGAAGAGTCTGGACTCCACCAAAGCCTATTGCAGATCTGCTGAAGGCACTGGAGCATGACTTAGCATCTTGTCCTGTGCCATACACGGTATAACCAAACATGGTCTGCAACTCAAAAGCTGTGGTGCTGGCATTTGCAATACTCTCTAGGTCCCTTTTAAGTCTTAAAAATCTGAGTTATACTATTGCTGAAGATCACATACCTTTGTTGCAAAATGTGAAATTAAGCTAGAACTGGGCTAGACAGTTTCACATTGCCTGAAGGAGCGATGCACACGACTGGGGGAGAAAAGGCACCAATGGTCTGTGAGCCCTACAGCTACAATAGCAGTGTGCCAGGCAAGACAAGCCCACGGGCATAACTACACAAACCACTGTGGTGGTAATTGTTTGCTCTCTGACTGGATCTGAGGCCCTCTTCACAAGAGGGGACTCATGCCTGGCAATGTGAATACAGTCGCAGCCATCCTGTGGCTATAAGTTCCCAGAGAACTCACTACATTTACTTACATCGATTGGCATGGCATCAAACTACCTTCTAAGTATTTTATTTATATGCATAGACTAATACTACACTCAGAGAGTCTTGTCAAAGAACTGTGGTAAATGCAGAGACTGCTCAAGGTCCATAAAATAAGGAATGAGTCAACATTCAGTCTTTAACAAAGCATCTATACCACCCCCTCCACAGCTCAGAGAACAAGAAAGAAATGTCGAATATAAGAAAGGCTGCAAAATGCTATCTTCTTGGCATGACACAGCCATTACGAATATGATTCTATGACAGCAGAGGCTATCTGGGCTTGGCCTGTACAAGACTGACCCTGTCGTCAGCCAGTTATAGATAGAGATGGTTCATGTAGGCAAACCCCTCCTAGCTGAACTTTTGGCTACTAGTCAATTCTGGGGAGGAGCAGTCATTGTCTTCAGTTATGTGCCCAAAGGTGAACCCACTAGGCTTGACTGGATAATTTGAAACCACTAGTCACACAGATGATGCTGGTTTAACTCAGCAAGTACCAAGACAAAAAGGAGAAAAAAAAAAAGGCCATGAGAAAGGGACTTGAGAGGAGGGGCATAGGTTGGAGGTAAGAGAAGAAAAGAATGGGGTGACAGTAACCATAATTTACTGTGCATTTATGCAACTGTTAAAGAACAAGTTTAGTATAATTTATAAAGAAATCCTGGGTTGAACAGAACTGTATTCCTATACACAACTGTACTCCTGTATACACAGCTAATATGCTACATATCAGAGTGCGACAGGCAGAAGCATCACTACAGACCCAATAGTCTACTTGAAAGCTAGGCAGAAAGAGCTTGGGAGTTGCAATAGTACATCCTTATAAAATCACACAGTAAAGCATTGTTCTCTTAATAATGCTTTCTTGACCATTGAAACCTTGTGGTAGGTTTGAGATCTGACCAAAATAGTTATGAACGTGAGGTAAAGCAAGTAAAGCCTACTAAATAAAAACTAAAGCACTAGAGTTGGCATTGGCAAGCCAGTGCAACTTATGTAAGATAAACGTGCCACTGTGAACCTTCAAATTGTACTTTTAAAAGTTGACTACTGTTTGATAGAAAAAAAAAAAATATCCCAAACAAAACTGTGTTGGTACATTTACTTGCAAAGTGATCATCTCAAAGTCCTTCTTTGCCCTCTGCTTAAATGTGTAGCAGCCAACCAGTCTATTCAGGACATTCTACTCAAATTTGATACAACCAAGGAAGTAATGCATGCTAGTTAGGAAATGGGCAGCATTTAGCCTGGGGCTTGGAGAATTGCTAGTTCTAATCCTTTTCTTTGTGAGTCTCTGACTCTAGCTTCTATCCTCCTCCTCTCTTGAAATCTTATCACACTGCATTGTCTCTCATAGGAGCTGGTATAGGAACTTGTTGGACACTGAGAGGTTGGTGGTAGATGGCCTGTGCCATCAGTGCCTACTGCATTCATCTAAATAAGCTTGTTGACCTTAACAAGCCTAGCTTCCGTCTTCTTAAAAGTAGGTTACAGCTGGGCATTCTGAGGGTAAGGGCATGCTTATGGTGCTCACAGCCTGACATACACACCATTCGCTTAATCGACTTCTTGCTGCAGATATTTTCTGCTACACAATCATGCACTTGGTTCATTTGCATTCTGACTCTTCCTAGGGCTTTTCTGAAATTAGCATATGCTCAATTAAGTGTTTACTTCAGAGAAGGTAAAGCAGTGGTGAAGGGAGGACTGGTAGTAAGAGGTGAGGTGGGAGCATCCACTGTATACTTCATAAAGGAACTAGAAAAGAGCTGTTGACTAGTGATAGCAGAGAGCTTGGCCTCAGTGAGAGGCAATGGAGTGTACCACTGGTGAGCACAGAGCACTGGAGAGCATAGGGCGGACTTGTTTATCCTGGGGAGTAACAGAAATTTAGAAAGCTACCATACAAACTAAATTGCAACAGTGTTAGTAGAGGCTATTGAAGGGTTTCCAACCATCTTCTGATGGAGAGTCATGCCTGAAGCTCAGTCACATTTAGGAGTTATTTATGTGGAAGTGGCCTACAATTCTAGGCAAACTTCAAGCTCAGAAATTACACGTATAAAAGGATCCTTATTTCCTCTATCTTTCTGTTGTTGTTCACCAGAAACTAAGATACTTTGCCAAAATGTAAATGGATGCAAACAACAGAACCAAGCATCCAACTTTATAAAATGGCACCTCCTTAAGAGTTGTCTCTTCAGAATGTGGTTCTGTGAGTTGGAGGTTGACGGAGGCATATGGAAAGAGCTCCACCTAGGTGTCAGTGTTGTTGTCCACTGCGGTGTCACAGTCTGTGCAGCCACAAGGCCTGTTCATGTGTACAGATTGCCTTTAGTGGAGCAGAAAGCTTAGAGATGGCAGCACTGTCATCCAGCTGTTGGGAAAGCTGGGTTCTAAAGCCTGGGAAACTCCAGTACCAGCAGTGTTTGGCCCGTACACATCCTTTCTTAGCTGTATGAGAGTGCAGCTGTGCATGCCCTACTACCCACATCTGTCTGGTGTGATCATCTGCTACTCTCTCTATCCCTGTGGTGGCAGTGGCTTTCTGCTGCTCCTTATTCCTACCTTGCTTGGGAAACCACGACTTACTAACCCCTTACATGGCCTCTGTGAGTGTCATCCCATCAAAAGATGACTTTGTCTTACCTAGGAGACCTGCCCCCCCCCCCAAATCTGTGCTCTCTGTGTCATTTCCCCCTGTCTCTGTGACTTCACATACTTGTGAATGTCATTCTTGCACTTGAGAATAACTTCGCTCCAATTAGTCATAATTGGTGCCTAAAAATGTAGGGACTTAGTTGATACTTGTTACGTGAGTAATGTAAGCTCTGGTGGTTATCAGTCCTAACTTACCCTTTAAAGATAACTCTGGAGATACTTAAGTTTGGAAATCATACTGAAAAAAATCTTAAATTATTATTTCTTTTTCTTTTAGAAAAATGATTTGGGACCAGTAGAGAAACTTTCTCTCCGCAAACAGCGGTTCATGCAGTTTTCATCCCTGGAGCATGACGGAGAGTATTACATGACACCCCGAGACTTCCTCTTCTCTGTCATGTTTGAGCAAGTGGAGCGTGAGTGGTGCTGGTTATGTTATGTTGTTTTGTTTTGTTTCTTTAAAGCTTAAACATGCGGGTTGGGGAGCTTGTTTTCAAATTTTGTGACAGCTTTTTTGCATTTGAGTTATCCCTATTCCTTGTATTGGACATCTTCTTGTTATAATGTGACAGTTATAAGCTTTCATGTGTATCTGTTTTAAAGTAGTTATTGTGTATGGATTTTTCTAAATGAGAAAAAACAGTGAATTTTTTTGTTGTTGTTTTGTTTTTTTTGTTTTTTTGTTTTGTTTTTCGAGACAGGGTTTCTCTGTGTAGCCCTGGCTGTCCTGGAACTCACTCTGTAGACCAGGCTGGCCTCAAACTCAGAAATCCGCCTGCCTCTGCCGCCCAAGTGCTGGGATTAAAGGCGTGTGACACCACGCCCGGCAAAACAGTGAATTTTTAATATACTGTCTTAGTCTGGGTTTCTGTTCCTGCACAAACATCATAACCAAGAAGCAAGTTAGGGAGGAAAGGGTTTATTCAGCTTATACCTCCAAACTGCTGTTCATCACCAAGGAAGTAAAGACTGGAACTCAAGCAGGTCAGGAAGCAGGAGCTGATGCAGAGGCCATGGAGGGATGTTCCTTACTGTCTTGCTTCCCCTGGCTTGCTCAGCTTGTTTTCTTATAGAACCAAGACTACCAGCCCAGAGATGGCACCACCCACAAGGGACCTTCCCCCTTGATCACTAATTGAGAAAATGCCTTACAGCTGGATCTCATGGGGGCATTTCCCCAACTGAAGCTCCTTTCTCTGTGATAACTCCAGCTGTGTCAAGTTGACACCCAAAACCAGCCAGTACAGATACCTAAAAATGTTATTTGACTAGCTATTAGTTTTTAGTGGAATTGAGGTTTTAAATTGAGAAGAAAAATATAGTAGACTAATTATTAAAGAGAAACATGTTGTAAGTTGAAAAATCCTGAAGGAAACAATGCAACCAAAAATTAAAATAACAAAGTACAATTACTTTATAAATGGCAAACTCATAATTATCCCATGATGGCAGGAACCCCCAGATTTATCACCTGAACCAGCCCTTCTCACTGTGCATGTATGCACCGTAGTGCGGTAAGGCCTGTCATGCTGACACTCTACAAAATGCTGGATTCACTGTAAGTAACTTAAGTACTGCAGAAGGCGGCGGTCAAGGCAAGTGGTCAGAGCAGGATAGGGTGCAGGGGAAATGACTGAGCAGGGCAAAAACAGAGTGAACATGATGGAGCGTCCCAGGGACAGGACCTCCACGGGACACTGGAGACAGGGAGCTTGGGGATCACACTGAAGAACAAGTAAGAACTAGATGGTACAAAAGATCCCAGTGCCTGGCTCACCCACTCAAGGAATGTCTACTTGGCAGAGCTGTGTGGACTTCATCTTGAGGGAACAATGAAGGTTTCAGAATTAGAAAAATAAAGTAATAAAACCGTGTTTAGATTAATCTAGCCCCATGGAGGGAAATTTAGCAGTATGTGGCAAAACTTTAAAAATGTTGACTTGCATTGGTACAGTAGTTTGGGCCAGATATAGTGGCACACCCTTTTAATCCCAACAAACAGGAGGCAGAGGCAAGGGGATATTTGTGATCTACATAGTTCCAGGACAGCCAGGGCTATATAGTTCAAACCCAGCCTCAAAACTCGAAATAAATAGAGTAGTTTAACCTCTGACATGAGCATAACTTGGACATTCTCATTCCTGTCCTCACAGCAGGAAAAGGAAAAAGAAAATTGGTGAAAAGTATAAAATCAACTGTTCAGGTCCATCAGGGGTCACCACAGAACTGTGAGGACACCTTGACCCAAAACCTGGAGGCCAATAGAGGCAGAGGATCAGTCAGGGCTTGCTTGGATCAGAAGCCTCCCAGCAGCTACCAGGATCCTATGTCAGAAATATTTAAAAGAATAATCCGGGGCTGGTGAGATGGCTCAGTGGGTAAGAGCACCTGACTGCTCTTCCGAAGGTCCGGAGTTCAAATCCCAGCAACCACATGGTGGCTCATAACCATCCATAACAAGATCTGACTCCCTCTTCTGGAGTCTCTGAAGACAGCTACAGTGTACTTACATATAATAAATAAATAAATCTTTAAAAAAAAAAAAAAAAGAATAATCCGCTAGCTGCCAGAATCTGAGTATAAACCAACTTAAGAGATGAAAACTCCTAAAGAGGAGGGGTAACGTGGCTCAGAAAGCAAGAGTGCTCAGCTCTTCAATACCTTGAAGACATGTGCCATGGCATGTGTGGGCACGCATAATCAACAGAGATTTATCTTTAATTATGTGTATATGTCTCTGTGTGGGTATGTGCACCTGAGTACAGATTCCCCGTGGTTGTGAGCTGCCCAGCATAGGTGCTAGGAACCAAACTCAGGGTTGAAGAAATGGCTTAGCAGTTAAGAGCATTTGATGTGCTTTTAAAAGACCCAGGTTCAAGTCCCAGCACCCACATGGCAGCTCACCAACAATCTATAATTCCTGTTCAGGGAATCCAGTGCCTTCTTCTGACCTCCACAGGCACCAAGCACACATGTGGTATATACACATACATGTAGACAGGATACTCACACATAACATAAAATAAATACATCTTTTAAAAAAGAGCCTGCCTCTCCCTGCCAGTGCCATTTCTATTAAATAGGCTGTTACAGCCAAACAGGGTTTGCTCTCAGAAAGGATTAATCTCTTCTGAGAGTTAGTTAGTAGATTTCAATGATGGCACTGTTCTGCCGAGCTGCACCCTGCTTGATCGCCCATCAGTAACTGATGCCAGGGGCATCTGAGACTCCAGAGATGCAAATGTGAAGCATTCCTCCTTATGACAGTGTGTGTGTCTGTGTGTGTTACCCCAAGATAGTGACACATGTCTTAAGCAAAAGTACTAACTGGAAGAATGAGATTCAGCCTTCTTAAAATAGAACTTTGTTCTCAAATGTTACCTTAAAGAAATTGAATGGCAAGACGAAAAGCTGGCAGAATTTATTTATAGCATATAAACTGGACAAGAGTCAGTATTTGCGTGGGAAGCTGCAGTTTTAAAGGAGGATTGCACATGGAAGAGTGAGGGCTGGGTCATCTCCAGGTGTGCCAAATGACATGGTAATTACTGCAAAGTGACATCACTAGAGAAACTGTCACTTCAGAAGGGGCCATTTGGCTTGTCTTCCTGAATGCAGCAAACCATAAAGATTCTTTTGAGAGGGACATTCTTCACAAAGCAAAGCCAGAAAAACAGCCTTGATCACCAGACTGGTGACTGCAGTAATTCATCACAGCCCCAATTAACAAGTTCTTTGAAGTAACCTTTAGCTTCCATTAGCTTCTACCTACCCTCCCTACCCCTGCCCCAGATATCTCTTAATGATGTCCTTAGAATTTACCTTAGTCCAGAGATCCATTTGTCGTATCTGTCTTCACAAATTGATTGTTGTCTAACTTTCAAAGCATCTCACTTGGTTATTCTTCTGGCTTCACTTTCTGGTGAGGTTCTCTACACACAGGACAGTTTAATAAAGCAGGCTTTCTTTAACACTCAGGAGATCCAGCCGAGAGCCTGCACAGGGCTGAGGGTGACAGTGTACTTACCTAGGCTGTGTGAGGCCCCAGCTTCCATCCCTAGAGCTGCCACAAGAAGACTAGGCAGGGAGGAGAGCTTTCCCTCTTTGTCTTTTCCTCTCCCTCTCCCTCTCTCTGTATATTAAAAATGGAAGAAGAGATATTCACAGAGAAAGAAGCAAGAAAATGAACGTAAGCACTTCCCTTGTTTGTAACTGTAGGGAGAGAAAAGTTTATACTTGCTGTATTGGCAAGTCCCATCACAGAGGTTGAAGAGGCTATGGATCAGAGGTGGAGGGCTCCCAGGACTTTACCTTTGCACACTCTTGGTTGGAATTGGAAATGGAAAACCCCCAACTACTTTGGAAAACAACTTTAACTGCTTTGGAAAATTAAACATAATTTTGACCAAAATTTGCATTCCTAGGTGTATATATATACCTGGTAGGAGCACTTACTGGTGTGCCATAGGATATATGGCCTCACACAAGCAAAATCCTGTCTCCAAATAGCAATAAATAAATAAATAAATAAATAAATAAATAAATAAATAAATAAATAGGTATAGGTTGTGGCAGGAAGTCGAGAGGTCAGGGATAGAGTCTGTGAGGAAAACAGGCTAAACTATGTGCTAGCTCCTTTGCAGAAGCACACTTAGGAAAGAGAAAAAATGGAGAGCCTCCAGGGGGTCCTAAGAAATATTAATCACCCCAATGGGAGTTGTTCCTTCATGGCAGCGTAAATTAGAAAGATGGCCTGTCCAGCAGTGTGTGTCCAGAGTTCTCGTCAGTCAGCAGGGTGAGAATGTCTGCACTCGGCACTTTTCGAGGTCAGAAAGGAGCTCCAGATCCCCAAACCCCACCTCATCCTGTGACTTCTAGTAGGCCTCATTGGGGAATTCCCTCAGGTGCTAGGGTTAGAGGGCAGGGGCTGCATGGTCTTTACTAAGTACTGTTCAGCCAGACACTGGGCATGTTCACAAGCAGTGCATGACAGAGAGAGCTAGTACTCAGATTCTCCACAGTATGTCCTCTAAAATAACACAGTGTGGGGAAGGAACTAGAACCCAGATCTCTGCAATATATTATCTAAAATATCCAGAGCCCAACAGCAAAAGTCAAAGACTACAAAAAAGCAAGAACATGTAGGATCACTGGACAAAATCAACAACAGAAATTGTTCTTGTGAATTGCAACCAGATAACAGATTTAACAGAAAAGACATCAAAATAGCCCCTAAAATATGTTCAAAGAAACTATAATTAAAGACTGTGACATTTCCACTTTTATTATTCATTGGAATGCAGTTAAATGATCAGAGGGCACTGAGCCAAATCTAGAGTTCAGTAACTTTGCAGGCCAGATAATACATCCTTTATGCATATGATGTCCTTCATCCTCATTTTTCATCGTGGATAAGATCATCTTGGTTACATTCCTACGGATCATGGTGAATAGCATAACAAAGAAAAACTAAGCGAAACCACTGACCCGTGCTCTCTGGGTAAATGAAATGATATGAAGCAATCTAAGATTTATTAGATTTTAAACTCATTTACCTGGCATTATCTTTTTGGCCTTTTGGTAAATACTATACTTTATTAATAGCAATTGATGAGACTTATGTAAGCATCTCTGCATAGGACTTCTAAATAGACTCTGGCAACTCCCTGTGTCTGGCTCCCTGTGTCTAGCTTGGGTCTCTGCTGTGTACACCCTTGCAGCATGCACCATCTCTTTCTAGATTCTCTCCTGCTGCACTCCATCCAGTGACTTTGGCTTCACCATTCACACCCCACACTACTACCTGGAATTGTCCCAATTTCAAACTCAGATTTCAGAACTTCCATCTGTAACAACAACTAATTCATTATCCTCCACTTTACCTGCGACCCAGTGTGTTTATTCTGAAACCTCATAAAAATGTCTAGTGTCCACTGTCCTGTCATCCCAGGGTCCCCTTCTCCTTTTCCCTGTAGCCACAGGGTTTGTGACTGTCGCTCTGATAACTACTTCCCCGTATCCCTTTTGACTCTCTCCTGAACTGCTGGGAAGATAGGCACTTGCGCAGATTGGAGCCCCTAAATTCTTCCTCAGCTTCGCCTTATCCTCCAGGTCACGCATGTCATGTGTCTGTTCATGTTCTCCAGCTTCCTTCATCCACCTGCCCAAATCCCCACCTTCTCATCTCCTTCCTATCACACCCTTCCTTCTCGCTGATGATAAGATGTGTGTACCCATTTTTAACTCATGGAATGAAGGCTAAAAGTCGAAGAATCCTTTAGATTCCTCGGATACTGCTCTAGCTGGAAGCTCTTCCCGCCCTCTCCTGCTCCCCGGGAAGGGTGTGTCTCCCTTTAGCTGGTCCTTCCACCCTTTGTGCTCTGTCAATATTGATCTCTGATGTCTCCTTTTTAAAACCTTCAGGTAGTCTCATGTTCACCATAATATATTCTTAGACATTAGAGATACCAGCATAAGAGTATGCAGGATTAGCTGGGTGGTGGTGGCGCACACCTTTAATCCCAGCACTTGGGAGGCAGAGGCAGGTGGATTTCTGAGTTCGAGGCCGACCTGGTCTACAAAGTGAGTTCCAGGACAGCCAGGGCTACACAGAGAAACCCTGTNTCNAAAAACCAAAAAAAAAAAAAAAAAAAAAAAAGAGTATGCAGGATTATTAGATCTCAAATGTACATTCAAACAAGAAAGACACGCGAGAGAACTCAACTCCAGGCTACTTCAGCATTTAGAAGTGGAGAGATGGGAACCCATAGGAGAGGGAGCAGCAGCTCAGAACTAGGAGGAAAAGCAGGAGCGAATTCAAATGAGGTTTTGAGGAAGAAGAAATAGTCACAGAAGGTACAATTGAGAAGCAAGCAAGATGAGGACCCAGAATTAGTCATCACTGGCTGGCAGCATGAGGGGTGTGGGTGGAGTAGTGTCAACACAGGAGTCTGAGTACAGTAGGTGGGGTACATAAAGGAGAAGTAAACACGGAGGTCTTTGCCTAAGGGAAGGAGAGGACTGATGTGAGAGATGGGGTGGAAGTGTACCCAAGAGAAGAGCTTTCACCTTGGGCTGAGGGGGATGATTGAGGCACAGTGGGGTAGTGCAGAGGATTCTTCCAGAACCAAGGCCCTGAGAGAGCACGGGTAAGGAGCACAGTGGAAGATGGGATTGGCTGGGATCTTGGAAAGGCCCTCCATAACCGCAGGTTATGAGAAAACCAGGGATGAGAAAGCAGTTACACTGTAAGGGGGAGGGACTCACAGGAGTGGCCTCAGTAGTAAGCGATACGAAAGACTGTGATTGCTTATAGAGTTCCCTGTGGAGGCAGTGACATGACCCAGCAGGTAAAGGTGCCTTGGACCCCCTGAGCCTACCTGCTGCGAGGAGAGAACTGACTCCCCAGAGTTGTCCTCCAGCCTTCCTGCATATGAGCTCACATGTAAAGCCCAGAATAAAATGTGCTTTTTAACATCTAAGGATGAAGTCATTCCTGTGGTTATTAACAATGAATTTGAGATGCGTCTTGCAGAAATATTATGACTACTTTTCTCTATTGACCCCTCCATGTTCTGGTGTGGATTAGGTAGACTCAGATCTAACGAGGGCTGGGGATCACCAAGAGCCTGTGATAAAGTGAAAGAAGAGGGGCTGCTGTGCATGACAGACCGACAGGCAGGCTGGATGGTTGGTGGTGGATGCTGAGCCTGGTGGGAAGTCACACTTATGCAAATGAGGATGTGATAGACAGGTAGAGGATTTTGATTGTAGGGGTCACAAGAACCAAAGGGTAGCCACAGGAATTCCACACAGGATGCTGGAGGAGTAAGTCAATGACTGACTTTGAATATTGACTTCAACACTAGCCCCATGGACCTCTGTTCCCACCTCAGTAAGTGAGAATACTAGTAGTAAAGAGTCAGGCATATACAAGTAGGGCATGGAGAGCTCAGCATGTGGGGACTGCAGTAGTAGCTACTTCTGCATGTATTAGCTCCTGTTAGGGGAAAGGCAGAAATATTGGCACTTGTTACATTTGAACCTTCCAGGGTTTTTGTTGTTGTTGTTTGTTTGTTTGTGTCTTAGTCGGGGTTTCTATTCCTGCACAAACATCATGACCAAGAAGCAAGTTGGGGAGGAAAGGGTTTTTCTGGCTTTCATTTCCATACCGCTGTTGATCACCGAAGGATGCAGGACTGGAACTCAAGCAGGTCAGGAAGCAGGAGCTGATGCAGAGGCCATAGAGGGATATTCTTTACTGGCTTGCCTCCCCTGGCTTGCTTAGCCTGCTCTCTTATAGAACCCAAGACTACCAGCCCAGAGATGG
>NC_034597.1:49033101-49043599 GCF_900095145.1 Mus pahari | reverse complement strand
CCAGCTGTGTCAAGTTGACACAAAACTAGCCAGTACAGTTTGTTTGTTTAAATGACTTTAGAGGAATTTTTCAGTGTTTTCTATGGTTTTAAAAGATCTTACAGTGAGGGAGGATACATACAAGAAGCATTTTTAAGATCAGCTCAGCTTGTGTCAGGGGTTGAAACTGAGAAACAGGTTACTCAGGGTAGTTTTGGAAATCACCGTGCTGGAGCGGGCTCTGCCTTAACTTTTCTGCAGCAGAGCAACCAGGTGTCTGCAGCTCTGGGAATGCAAGTGACCTTCAGTCACTGTGGATGGAGCTCAGGACAAAGGAAAATGGTGCCACTCCTACTGCCAAAATGTGCTTGGCCTCTTGCTGGGCTCTTTGAGCTCCAGGTATCCATCACTCAAGAGATCAGGGCTAAAGACACAGCAGTGGCTGTTACTCCCCTCCCTCTGGGTACCAGTCTTTCTGCTTCTGTATTTTTATCAAGATCAGTTAGGTTTGAGAAATATTTGAACATGTGTGAGGTGACTAGGGCAAAGGGTAGTACACGGGAGTCACACAGACCTAGGGTCTGTATTTGTCCTTTTAATTTATCATACCGTTCATATTCATACCATAGTGACATGTGAGGAGGGAGCTGTGGTAAAAACCTGCTAGCTCAGCAAAGTAACTTCATTGTCTTAACTGTATGCAGAGTATCTAATGACAAGCCTGATTCAGCAACTACGCTGCTAGCTCTGTAGAAATCTCTTCCTATCTGGGCCAGTCTGCCAAGCTAGTCTGTCTTTCTCTTGAGCGCCTCCAAACCCCAGAGGGCTCCTTAGCTGTCTTTCCTAGTATTGTGTTTTACCTGTGTCCTGCCAGCTGCTTCTCTGTGATTGCTGCAATCCCTGAGAGAAAAAAATCCCTACCTCATACACAGAGCTCCTTCCATGAAGCTCTTCCAAGCCAGAAGAGAGAGGCCCAAAGAGAGTGACAAAAAAAAAATCAAGAGACCTCAAAGGTCCGATTCTGTAAAAGAAGTCTCTAGGTCTTCCCCTACACCCTTAGCAGGCTGAACCACGTTGCCGTCATGGTGGGGAGCAACAAGCCAAGCCAGCAGAGACCCAAACTATTTTAACTTTATGGTGGGTGAGGCAGCTCAGAGCCATCCAACTGACTTTTCCTTGGGTCATAGAGCAAAGACCACAAGGCCTCTCCCAAGCAACTTGCCTAAAAACAGGTAAGAACTTTCCATTCCTTAGCATCTTACCTATGGAGGCTTTTAGAGGCACAGCCAAGCTACATCTCTACAGGACATGCCTGAATGCATCTGACACACACAATACCTATTTAAGTTTTTATATTTTGCTAACAGTTGGGTTTTCTCTGAGCCATAATCAAATGTCCTGCAACAGGAGTTAATCCCAATGCATGGTTAGTGCCAAAGTCTCTCCTGACTGTTTCTAGATCATTAAAAAGTAGTGTTGTGGGGATGGTAACGTTAGGAAGCATGGGAAAAGTCTGTACATTTTCAAACTAAAGCATTACACTCTGTAGAGCAGAAAATACAGTCAGCGAGAACCAATGGCCACCACCTAGTAGTCGGTAGCATTATTAGCACACACCTTTTTTTTCTTTTTGGCTGGTAAATTTTTTACAGAGATATAATTCATATGCCATACATTTGCCCTTTAAAACACACCCTTTTGCTTCCAGAGGTAAGACATTTGTACCTCACACTGTCTAGTATGTGCCTCATAACCTAGCATTTTCTGTTCAGTGCAGAGTAGTTTCCTTTTACTGGTGTTGTCTGAAAATATTTTGATTGTTTTATTAGTATGTTATAATTTAATGAGTTCCCTTATATTGGAGCATTTACATTTGCTGCAGTTATTTTACTAATATGAATAATTTCATAGTGAGTATGGTTTTTATAAGTCTTTACTTAACTGGTTCTAAACTAATTTTCTGAACTGGTAGTCATGAAATATAAACACAAAGACTTTTAAGACTATTATCAAATTATCTGCTAAAATAAAGGACCTAATGATTTTGATTTCCTGCCTAACTGGAAATTTTCTCATAAACTTTTCAATAATAAATTGTTCTATTTCATTACGTTTATCAGGAAGCACTATTTTTAGATTTCAAGAGCAAAATTTTATGCTTGAGTTACAAAGATGGACGGAGAACATCGTCCTCTCCTTTCTGTGTAGCCTATTGGGTGTGCAGGGCAGTGAGTTACAGCATGGTGTTTCCATAGCCGCCTGTCATGGTGCCTGAGCATGTTCACCCCATCCTTCTCTCTTCTCCACCCATGCTATCCCCTCCCTTTCTTTTATGTCTCTTCATTAAGGTTCTACATATGAGAGAAGATGTGTTTGTCTTTCTGAACCTGCTCTGTTGACCTAATATGATGTCCAGTTCCTTCCATTTTCCTGCAAATCATACAGCTTCTTTATGGCTGAATAGAATGGCATTGTATGTGCAGAGCACATTTCCTTTCCCTTTATATGTCTGGACACCTATGCTGATTCTGAACTGTAATGCAGTGTTGAACATGGAAATTTGAAAGTTTTCAAAGTATAGGATGCTAAAATCACTATTCAAAAATATATCAGCTGTGAAGACTCCCAAGGACTCTAACCTGAACTCCAGCTGAACCAAAAATCAATATTCTTGGGACACTTGAAGATGGTACAAGAGTAGCCAGGTTTACCATCACCCAGTCTAAATATATATCACACACACACACACACACACACACACACACACAAGTATACACTTACTTGAGATGGAGGCCAACAAGGATATTCTTAGTTGTCACCTAGTGAGATAGCAAATACCTGAAAAGTTACTTGACTGACTTGTCACCAGCATCCCCCACCAACCCTCACTGGGGACTGGCTGCATTTCCTGCTTGTCCACTGTAATTTTTGGGACAGACTGCCCCCCTCAGATGCAGAAAACTTGCACCCTTCTCTCTAAATTCTGAGACATTTCTTCTGCTCCTCAATTTACTCATTGTTGCACCCACTGATGCCTCTCAGGCTGCATAAAAAGCTACCACACACACACATGCGCACTTGCGCGCACACACACACACACCAGCTACCACACATACACATGCATGCACGCATGTGCACACACACACACACACACACACACACACACACAATCTCTGTTTCACTTTTGTGTTTATTTTAATGAGAAACAAAAGGGAGTTTTAACTATTCATTTTTAAAGCTCATTTCTCAGCATCAGTGTGTGCTGTTTTGAAATATGACAGCAGAACCGTTAGCCTGCAGACTTGCTTAGTGCTCAGAACATACCTCTCCTCTTTGACAGTTGAAGTATTTCATTGAGATACTTGTTAACTCTATCATGTATGTAAAGCTAAGGCTGGAACCAGGTCCCACGTCCATGCTCCTGTGACTGCTAAGTGATGTGGTAGACAATGGCTCCTTCCTGATGGATAAGCCACCAGATCAGTCTGATACTTACAACACCCACTCGTTTCGTGATTAGATTCCTATTTACAAATCAACAGACTTTGCAATTAATATGAAATAAGCAGTGTTTCTGTTTTAATTTTCGTTCACAACAAAACTGTCCTCACAGCCATACACTACATGATGAATTCGTTCTGGGAAGAGTCCACAGTTCCCACTGCTCTCTTCACTTGGCTCAAGTTGTCCAGTACCTGATTTCGAAAAACCTGATTGAGAATACAAATTTTCCAGTGCCAGTATTATGGCCTAAGTCCTCTTGCTTGTTAGTTTTATATGTAAGAAGAAAATAATACTATACCCAAAAGTCCAGGATCTAGAAAAAATACTATGAAATTCAAACTTTGTACTCAGTTATTAATTCCACATTTCCATGGTAAGCACTCACCTACACAATTAAGAAGATATGAGGCGTCCCTTCTTCAGGAGGTTTCATAATGTATTGCTTGCCTGTAGTTGTGGTAGCATATTGCTTATATTTATAGTTATAGCTCTACTGTTGTGTTGTTTATTGCCATTTCTCTGGTATTGAATGTTCCTGGTTCACCTCCCAACTTTTAGCTGCAAGCAAGCAGACATTACTTTGACTCATTCAGTTTCAAATAGATTTTTTTTAAAGCACATGATTTTTTTAGTCTAAACACAGGATGTAACCATGATATATAAGAGGCCACCTCAGCTTCTTGATCATCTTCTACCTTCACACTCTGTTAATGCTACCTCACATGCTTTCTTATAGAGTGCAGTCTCTTTTGGATACTGATAGGGGTAACCTTAATGTCTAAAAGTAGAAATATACATGGTAATGATATCTTGCATAGAGTTTAGAGAGCCATTAGGAGACCAAGCTTGATGGCACACACCAAGGGAGAGGGGGTGGAGTTACAAGTCCCAGACCAGCCTGGGATGTGTAGCAAGACCACCCTCAAGAAACATAAAAAAAGAAAAGCATTATGACAAATTTAAATTATAATCAACATTTAACCTAATATTTTGAATTTTAATTAAAAGTGATAAAGCTGTCTCTACAATTATATGCATAATTAAACTGTTAGATTAAAGAGTTAAACTACTCCTGGGCCTGGTGCCATACAAACTCCTGAAGTTTGGCAGATGGATGGCTGATCTCAGGGGTACCTGTACTACCAAGCAAGCGCCAGGGCAGTCTGGACTGTATAACAACCCAAAAGTTACAATAGATATTTTACACTGTTTTCTAGATCAAGTAGTCAGCATTGGATGACTATATTTTACACACCTTACAGACACTTACAGTTGTAAATAATATAGTCACTTACCTAGCTGATATCACCTATGATGGCACCAATAATCAAGAACTGTCACTACAGGCACATAATACTTGGTGAAAAATAAGGATAGTAGCGTGTAACCTCCCAGATCTGGACACAGCAGTTTCTACAACTGCACAGTAATATTCAGCACTAACTGTGAGGTAGGTACTCTTTATTATTTCTAGGTTTTCCCCTCTCATTAACATTTATTATCTTTTTTAAATTTGGGGTTTGGGGCTGGCGAGATGGCTCAGCAGGTGAGAGCACTGACTGTTCTTCCAAAGGTCCTGAGTTCAAATCCCAGCAACCACATGGTGGCTTACAACCACCCATAATGAGATCAGGTGCCCTCCCCTGGCACAGCTGAAGACAGCTACGATGTACTTATGTATAATAATAAATAAATCTTTGAAAAAAACTTCATTTAAATTTGGGGTTTAATGTTAAAAAATATACATCTAGGAATAAATTATTCAGCTCAAAGCCAACATGCAATACAAAAATAATTAGTGATTGACGTGTAACACAAACATACTGTCTACCAAAAATTGTGTGTCAACTCAAAAATTGTCCTCCTTTTTTTTTGAACAATAAAATAGTAATGCAATAACTTTGTTATGACAAAGCCAATAACATAACAAAATTGGAACAAAACTAATTAACAAGCATTGCTTCAGCTCAAATGAATGATCTCCTTAGTTTTGTGGTTTTCAACCTTTTCTACACAGTACAGGGTAGAGGTGGAGAATCGGTGCTTTTTAAAAGTTATATGTAAAGCCCACTTTCAGATAACTAAAGGGAATCTCTAGAATGGGGCTTAAGCAAGGATTTTTAAAGTACTGTCAGTTTTGAGAACTGCAGCTATAAAGTAATGATAACAAAAATGTCCTCAAAGAAATTAGTAGTTACAATTAACTTTTCATTAATACTTCTTAATCTTGACATTTCATGAACAAATACTAGAATTTTCCCTGGTCAGCTCGTAGCCTGACTTAAGAGCCTCAGAGTACGAGAGAGCCTATCTGAAAGCGCTCGGCCTCTCAGTATGTCGCTAGGATTGTCACAGACCATGCCTGTAGCTGTACAAGGAGTTTAGTTGATGAGATGGTTTGAAGAACAAGAAGTAAAGTCTGTGCTGCTCATAATTGATTTATCAGAATAAATTCCAGCAAAAGAAGCAGTATTATTGCTTTGGAATTATAGTAAACAGTAAGAAAATCATGTGAGTGATAAAGTAGGCTGAGGGGCCAGCAAGATGGCTTGGGAGATAAAAACACTTCTGTACAAGCCTGAGGATCTGAGTTCAGTCCCTCGAACCCACATAAGAAGACAAATGCAGTGGGACATGTATGTAATCCCAGCACTTCTACATTCAGATGAGAGGCAGAGGCAGGAGAATTGCCCAGAAACTTTCAGGCCAGCTAGTTTTAACAAAAACACATTAGCAAGAACATGAGAGGCCTGTCTCCTGACCAAGGAGGGAAGGAGCAGGGACTCTTGAAAGTTGATGGTCCTACACATGCTGTGGCCTGCATAGGCCAACACACGCACGCACACGCGCGCGCGCGCGCGCGTACACACACACACACACACAATAGTAATAATAAGCATAAAAAGGTTTTAAGAGAAAGGGGTCTGCAAACTTGAAAGAACTTCAGATTTCTGCTTTCTGATGAGGCATTATGAAGAGCAGTATGGCCTCAGAATGGACAGTCTCCATTGCCTCGCAAACTGAGAGTGTTTTAGGTTCAGAATAGTATAGCTTTCCAAAACATGGATGAGGCTGCTTTGCTGTAAAACCAAAACTGGTTTTAACAAACAAGACAGGAATCATACAGTACAAATCAGTGTCCAGTGCCCACAGGGAAGAAAGACTTTAGGAATTCAGGTGTGTGTGACTGAACATTGATCAGGCAGACACTATAGTACCATGATGCTCAGGTTCAGAATTCTTTGGCTTCTGGTTAAAGGTATTGACTAAAACTGCCAACTTGCCAGGTGTGGTGGCACACACCTTTAATCCCAGCACTCAGGAGGCAGAGGCAGGGGGATTTCTTAGTTCGAGGCCAGCCTGGTCTACAAAGTGAGTTCCAGGACAGGCAGGGCTATACAGAGAAACCCTGTCTTGAAAAAACAAAACAAACAAACAAAAAAAAACTGCCAACTTTATTTCTTCCCTAAATTGAAAGGGTTTTCTTACTTAGTTCCTTCTGAGTTTTGAGGGGATGTGACTACTAAGTCATGGCTCTTCTTTGTTGCAGGTAAAACACTGGTCAAGAAGCTGGCAAAAAAGGTAAGCGATGTGGGGGGCTGCTTGTGTGTAATTTCTAAAAGCACACGTTTGCCTGTGCTCTGGCTCCTCCCAGCTTAGCCTTAGATCCGAGGTGGAGATCAGCTGCTGCCAGCCCCAACCCCAGCCCCAGGCCTGGCTTCTCTTTTGTTCCTCTGGCTTGGTTTCCCCAAGCCTCCAGCCACTGCCTTTGCCTGGGAGCTTTGACCCTGGAGCAGGATCTGGCCCCTCCTGGTTCCCTTTTATTCCTCCCATCTTAGCTTTGCCAAGCCTCCATCACCAACCTGGCTTCTCTCTTTACCCACCTTTGCTCAGTTTTATTATTTTAGAATTTGCCTACTAACACAATTGCTGGGCACAGAATCTCCTGCTCTAAACTAATCAGCTAGCCTGTATCAGCCAGCCTCCGCCAACCTCATTACCTATCTGCTAGTTCTAGCTTCCCCAGGATCATACATGATAGCTGCATGTTTCTCGTTCCAAAACCTGACTGAAAAAGACCCCGGCCCACCACCACAACCCCACCCCCACCCCCGCTCTTTCCCTTGGTCTCCTTTTCCTCCTGGGACCCAGAAGTCCCACCTATCCCTTCTACCCAGCAGTTGACTCCCAGCCTCCTTTATTGACCAAATCAAGAACTAATTAGGGAACCATACTTTAATATCAGCACCTCCCCCTACAGGGGCTTTTATTTGTCTGTTTGGAGTGATATGGAAGATGGTCTTGTATACCTTACATTGAAAGATTTTAATTTGTGTATTCAAAGGATATCGAGGATGTACTGTCAGGAATCCAAACAGCACGTTGTGGATCAACATTTTTTAGAGACCTGGGTGATAAAGGTAATTTTCAGTCATTGTTTGATTTTGTGTGTGTGTGTGTGTGTGTGTGTGTGTGTGTGTGTGTGTGTATTTTTAACTAAGCAGTGTTATATTTATGCCATCTGACATAATAGGTGTTTCATGGCATAATAAATGATTCATTGTGTAAGAGATAACTCGAGTTTTTTAAGCAATTAAAGATAAATTCCTGGAGCCTCAGTGATGAAGCCCTAGAGAAGGAATGAGGAACGTGTGAAGTGAGGAGTTGGCAAGGGTCAGAGAATGCTGAGGAGCACCGTGCAAACAAGTAGATGAGATGAAGGCCCATAAAGAGGCCAGGCAGAATGGCCAGAGAAGCCGAGGGAAACCGTGAGAGAATGTGTCACAGAGGCTGAAGGAACATGTTAAAGAGGAGAGTTAGACCGGGCATGCAGGCAGAGCCCTGGAATCCTTGCCTTCAGAAGGCTGTGCCCCGATGTCTATGTGGCTTTTCCTGCACAGACTGAAATGATGTGATGTCAGTCTTATATCCCTCGATTTACATATATTAAACCGTCTTTGCATCCCTGGAACATAACCAACATGGTCTCAGTGCTTGTGTTCCCTAATGCATTCTTAAATTTAATTTGCAAATTACTGAGAAGTTTTGTGTCTGTTTATCAGAAAAATCAGTCTGTAGCTTTCTGTTGCTGCTATATTCTTATGTAGTTTTGGTATCAGAGTTAATACCAGCTTCTCACAATGAGATTGTAGTTTTCTCACCTTTTTATTTTATGCAGCAGTTTGAAGAACATTAGCATTGTCTCTTCCTGGGTAGGTTCGGTAGAATGAGGGAAGGAATCTGGTCTTGGTGGTGTTAGTGTGAGACCCTTACAACTTTAATCTCATTGTAGATATGTCTAAATTAATTATATCCTCTTGGTTTAACTTTGGTGGGGTACCTGTGTCTGTGAATCCTCTTTGGGATTGTCTGGGTTTATTGAATAGAAATGTTCAAAGTAGTCCTTCAAATGATCCTCTGGACGCCATTGAGGTCTGCTATGATGTCACTGTCACCATTTTTATCTTTAATTTGATTCATTGCATCCTCCCTCTCTTTTAATTTGGCTAACAGTTTTTTCTGTCTTGTACATTTTCTAAAAATTTACTTTGTTTCATTAAGTCTTTGTATTGTTCTTTTAGTGTTCAGTTCACTAATTCATAATTTCTGCCCTCATTTTTCTTGCTGTCTTCTGCTTTGAGGTTCACCTTGTTCTTGTCTTTCTAATACTTAGATGCACCTTTGAGTTACTCAAATATGAGACCAGTGTTTTTCAGTGTATATGCATATGCTGATATGGTCAGTTCCGTGGGAAGATCTGAAAACAACCCCTCAGGAACCCTGTCCACCCCCTTTCAGACAGAAATTCTTGCAGGCCTGGATCTTACCAGTTAGTCCAGACTAGCCTGTGAATCCCAATGGTCCTCTTCACCAAGCCTAGTGCTGTGTTACAGCGTGCTCTGGAGGAGCCTGGGTTTGTATGTAGCTGGTAGTGTTTGAACTCCCATCCTTTTGCTTACAAAGGAGGCACTTTACTAACTGAGCCACCCCAGCCTGTGGCTGTTGTTGGCCACCGACCCTCCAGGTCAGAGGGAGCAGAGGCAGCAGGCAGGGTTCAGACGAGTGAGTATGATGGAAGGACAGTCGGAGACAGCTTCTGTGAGACACCTCCGGTTTACTGTTCCAGCTGGTTAGGTTCCAGCTCTTAGGAGTAAGGGTGGAAAGGGTGATTGGTCATAACATAGTCACTAATTATCAGAAGGGTGGAAAGCTAGAGAGGTACTTGTGTGCAGAGTCAGAGAGCTCTGCCCAGGCTCATTCTTCAGAAAAGGTCAGGCATCTGTGCTCAGAGATACTCTCCAAGTATGGTTAGGCAGAGAAAGGGGACCCCTGCTGAGAAAGGGAGCCCTCCATTTTGTTCACACTCTGAGCCCTCCAGACGTGGTGGACTACAACCTTAATAGCAGGGTTCTCCAACACCAACCCCTCTGTGGTTTTTCAACATGGCAGTCATGGTTATAACCTCAACAGATGTCTTACCTGTATCCCAAAGGTTCTGGTAAGTTGTGCTTTCACTTTTCTTTGATTTGCGGAAGTTGTCAGTTTCTGTAGTGATCCAGTGATTCCTTACCTAAATGCATCATACAATATAAGACTGCATTGCACAATGTAGAAATACATGTTTGGTTTCAATGGGTTCTTTAACTGTTGATTTCTGCTTTTATTGAGTGTGATCTAAAGAGATAGAGGAATTATTTCACTTCTTTCTATATTTATCAAGACTTGCTTTCTGGCCTATGATGTGATCTATTTTAGAGAAGTACGCAGAAGAAAGTTGGATAGAGTACACTGTAACTGCCTTATTGAGTCCATTTGATCAGTGAGGCTTGAAATCCATTAAAGAATCTTCAGAATTAATTTGCTTTTGCAGATAACCAGGTTTCCATTCCCAGCACCCATCCGTAACTCCAGTTCCAGGGATCCAGTGCCCTTTTCTTACCTCTCCTCTCCCCAGTACCACAGTACCCATCCATAACTCCAGTTCCAGGGATCCAGTGCCCTTTTTTTTTTTTTT
>NC_034597.1:49012030-49033026 GCF_900095145.1 Mus pahari | reverse complement strand
CCCTGCCTCTGCCTCCCTAGTGCTGGGATTAAAGGCGTGCGCCACCACAGCCCAGCCCCAGTGCCCTTTTCTTACCTCTCCCCAGCACCCTTCCATAACTCCAGTTCCAGGGATCCAGTGCCCTTTTCTTATCTCTCCCCAGCAATCCATAACTCCAGTTCCAGGAATCCAGTGCCCTTTTCTGACCTCTGAGTGCCCCAGCCATGCAAGTGGTACACATGTATTCACCTATGCAGAAAAAACACTTATACACATAAAAAAATTTAAAATACTAGGATAAAGGCAAAATACTAATAAAAAGTAGTATAAAGGGAAAAAAAGAGAAATGACAGTAACAGATGAAGTATCAGAGAAGCTCTTTCTGAGCACTCTAGGACTAAATTCTGCAGTGGGTGATTGCGAGCACTGTCATTGAACTTGCAGACTTGTGTCTTGCCATGATTTACACTGCTGTGAGCCTGAACTGGACACGGGTTAGAAGTCAGCCAGAGCAGTCTTCACTTGAGTAGCTTCCCTCCTTTGAGTGTAGGGGCCCTCTGTTGGCCACAGTTAGCTTTGCAGACCTGACAGGTTTTCCCATCCTCTGGAGACTTAGGAGTTGGTATCCACAAGAGCCTCATACTTGAGGGCGTCTCCCAAGTGTGGTAGGAGTAAGGGAAGAAAAACCGCACAGAGATCTCTACAAACAGGCCTGTCCCTTTATGTTCAAACCTCACTAAGTGGCCTGCTGGAGAGCTGCAGCTGTGGAGAGAGTTCCCTATAGCTTCAGAATTCTGAGTCTTTACAACAGGATTTCCTGGCAACTAGATGCCTCTTGAGGATGAACTACCCACTGGCCTCAAGCTTAGGGCTATCAGACTCCATCTTCCTCTCGGTTGACAAGATCTGCCCCTAGCCACCAAGAGCAGGGTGTCTTCCTCCTATAATTCTGACCCCAGCCTCCAGACACCTGCAAATTCTTCACAGCCACCTCACCCTGGGCCTGTGGTCAGTTGATTTCCGAGTCCTAGATTTGTAATTATCTTTTGTTCTCAGGCCCCCAAGGTATCAGTCTTAAATAGTAGGTTCCTGGTCAAGATGGCACCTAGCTATAGCCCTCCAAGTCATGAGGAATGCTTTGCATACTTGTATGTAGGTCTTTACTGTCCATACACACAGTATGGAACCACTCAGCACTGTGGACCATGCTTTCTCACCAAAACCCAAATGGTATTGGTCTTCTACAACTGTGAGCTTGGGTGCTGAGCACTGTTGCTCTTCACCGTGGCCACCTGTGTTTCCTTTTGGATCGGCTTCTGCTCGCCAGCCCCACACACTGGAGCTGCGCCACCAGAACTATTTGGCATTGAATCCCCCGTGGACAAGCTCTCCAGTCACTCCTTTGTGATGTCTAATGCTGGTCCCTTTCTCCCTCTGGAATCCAGTCTGCTGTATTTGATCCTGGCTCTTCGGCTCTGTCATTCACATAAACCAGCTACTAGGCTGCCGTTTTTGTCCTGAGTACTTGGTTCTTGGAGTGATATAGGTTAGTGAGGGAATGAGATCTGTAGCCATGTTGTAAATTTTTGAGAACTGGGTGTCATCATGAGAAAAGTATGTGAAATCTGGTTGAAAGGCCTACACACAAGCAGAGGAGTTAGAAGCAGGGGAAGCTGAGGGTGAAGACATAGAGTTGAGGGCATGTTAGTTTAGTTAGGATGGAGAGGCGTGAGCATATTTCTTATTGATGAAGGAGAAAGGGGTTGCAGGTTTAAGCAAGACAGAATCCTGGAAAGTAGGGAAAGAAGATTCTTTGAATGCCAAAAGGACTGTCATGCCACCAGCTGCTAGGTTTTCTGTTGTGCCAGGAGGGAAGAATGAATAGATGATGCCCATCTGGCATACTGTGTTTGCAAACTAGTAGCAAGTATTGGGGAACAGCCTAGACAAAACAGAATAGTGGGGCTTATGTGTAGAGGAAGGAGGTTGGAAGAAACTTCTATGGTAAGGAAATAATACAAGAGTTTTGAGAAACCTTAAGCAGGGATATAGTCCATGAAGCACAGAGTCACTGGTCAGCTGCCGATTGTCCTCCTGCATCTCATGTGGGGCAGTAGAGCTGCAGTTGAGTTAAGCTGGGGTTATGTTGGCAAGTAGAGGACAGTCCTGGAGGAAGCCATTAAGAACATTGACTACTTAGAAAAAGTTTAATTAATTATTCATGGATCCTAAACAGAACAGTAGAGAAGGAAGTCAGATATGAAGAAAGATGAAAACAAAGAGAAAGCTGCCAGTGAAGTTGGAAAATATACACAGTGGAGAAAGAGTTGGTTTGAAAAATAAACATTTAGGAAACTTCAAAATAGCTCTAGGGGGATGGCTCGGTGGTATAGAGCCCCTGGCTAACAGGTAAGGTCCTGAGTTTGATCTCCAGGGCCTGTTCCAAATACATATAAACACATAATTCTGCATATTAGTAAATATTAATCAGTAGCTGTTTTGTCAGTTTCTGTTCACCTCTCAGCATGTCAATATATAGTAGAGAGCACAGAATTTCATCGTATTACATATACTAAATTACCAAATGATCTTTACACTGCAGTAACCCCTATAGCAGGGATTCTCAACCTGCACCTCACAAATGAGTCCCATATCAGCCACCCTGCATATTAGACATTTATGTTATGATTTATAACAGTAGCAAATTATAGTTATGAAGTAACAACAAAATAATTCTATGGTTGGAGGTCACCAGAACACAAGGAACTGTATTAAAGGGTCACAGCATGAGGAAGGTTAAGAACCTCTGCTCTATTGGATCCCTCCAAACCAAAACACCAGACTAAACCTATGTGCTTTAAGAGATGATAATCTACAAATTTCATATTGGGGATTTGCAGGAATGTATGTGTCCTGGAGTCGAGAGACTCAACATTTCCCTGTATTTATGACAAGGAGGAGGCAGAGAAAGATCAATTCTGGCATCCATGCCTTCTCCATGGTCCCTTCTCAGTCAGTCCAGACCCAGCCAGTGGACAGGGCCATCCTTCTCAGCTACACCCCCCCCTGCGGATGCCTTCCTGCCGTACCATGGCCTTATCTTAACAGGGATTCCAGAGTCGGCCATGCTAATTCATAATGGACTTTAACAAATAAAAGAACTTTGAGGAAGGAATTGTTGTTTGCTTGTTTTAGTTTTCCATTGAAATATAAATTTCTAGAGAACACACCAGGCATGGTGGCGCACGCCTTTAATCCCAGCACTTGGGAGGCAGAGGCAGGCGGATTTCTGAGTTCAGGGCCAGCCTGGTCTACCTAGTGAGTTCCAGGACAGCCAGGGCTATACAGAGAAACCCTGTCTCAGAAAAAAAAAAAATTCTAGGGAAGAAGGAAAGATTCAACAGCAGTTTTATTCACCTGTACATTATCAATGTTAATAAAACTGTGTAAATAACAATTTACATTGCTCTGTTTCACCCAATATAAGATTTATCAGAATTGATAGCATAACCAGCAAAAGGCATAATGTTTTTGAGATAAAATAAAAAGAATTCACTATGCATTACAAAGAAAAGTAAATTATAAGTTATGATTATTCTGCATTTTTAAACCCAGCTAGATTCTCAATATCACTTTCCTCAAGGATGTGCTGACCGTTAATTTCAAGACATGTTGTTGCTGTTAACTGAATATACTCGTGTTTGAATGTGGTTCCAACTTCGAATGTTTCTGGAAGTGTAAGAATTGTTTGCTTATCTCTCCAAATGCCCCTTTCAAAGTCTTTATTAAAATTTTAACAATAAAGAAAAAAAAACAAAGAACCAAAAAAAATATTGTTTAACAATATGTTTTTTAAAAAAACATTTCCGGCCGGGCGGTAGTGGTGCACTCCTTTAATCCCAGCACTTGGGAGGCAGAGGCAGGTAGATTTCTGAGTTCGAGGCCAGCCTGGTCTACAAAGTGAGTTCCAGGACAGCTAGGGCTTTACAGAGAAACCCTGTCTCGAAAAACCAAAAAAAAAAAAAAAAAAAAAATTTCCATATTTGGGCTGGAAAGTTGACTTGGTGGTTGAAAGCACTGACTATTCTCTCAGAGGGCCCAGGTTCAATTCCCAGTGCCCACATGGCAGATCACACCTGTCTGTCACTCATGCATATGGCACAAAGACATATGCAGACAAACTACCAATACATATTAAATAAATAAATAATGAAAAGATATTTCCCTGTTTATTGTGCAGCTTTGAAACTGCCAGTCAGCAGTGCTCCGTTCCCTTCCGGGGAACAAACAGGCACCGCACCGCTCCCCTGAGGCCCAGGCCGGGCTCTCAGAGCCACTTTCTGAGGCAGATGCTGGCCGCTGCTGCCTCTCTGGTGTTTGTAATGCGTCCTGAGCACAGCTTGTGTTTTTATACCTTCTCAACAGTGTTTATTTAAACCTTTTACTTTTAAGTCAGTGTTTCAGAGAAAGACACTGGAATTTTCCTTTTTAAAACTTGTCTATGCTTAAAGGACATTTACCTGTGTTTAAAGAAAGGAGATCTCCTTTGGCACCAAGCCCAGTACAATCTACAAGTTGGGCTTTTTTTTCTTTCATTTTTTTTCTTTCGCTGTATTCCTTTGAAATATAGAAAAACACTATTTTCCACTTTTTTTTTTTTCAGGCTGCCAAAGGATGAAATGCTTTGATCCTCAAGCTAGCATTAGAGCACTTCTGCCAGGAGCAAGACATGACAAACACATAGAATTTATTCTCCCTTCATGTAAACGCTGAATAGTCCTCATAGAGTATCTGAAGACTTATCTATGTCCTCATATGTCTGAGAAAGCACAACTGCTCTAAAATCAAGGAAACAGAGAGCTGGCGACCGACTAGGAAGTCAGTGCCCAGCATTCAGAGCTTTTACTTGGGAGGCTTCAAAGAGTGGTGTGATCTGAAGGGTTAGTTTCACAATAATACAGTGAGAGGTGAGGATCAAAGGACAAGTAAGACTCGGGAGTTGACAGTGAACTTGAGTTTCCTTATCTAACATAATAATATATAAGTAAGTGTCATTATTCTGTGTGGTTTTTGTCTGTTGTTGAATTGTTGATAGTGTGTGTTTACTGTTGACATTCTAATTGCAGCAGCAAAAAACTCAACAGGAAAGTTTGTTAAGTGACCAAATATAGAGCTAGTTCCAAAACTAGCTTGATTTGGAGCTCAGACATACCCAGTACCCATTTTTCAAGCCCTGCAGTTAAATATGGGCTCTCAGGCGCTGAATACTAACTCGTGTCAACTCCAGTCACTTGCCCATGGCCTCATATTTCTAAGTATAACTCTCAGATCATCAAGTCCACACACACCCTCCCCACAAAAGAAGTCAGTAACCCAGCATTCTCAGTAGAAATCACGTAGTACTCTTCATAGCAGCCCAACTTCAGTCATGAATTGTCCCTGAACCAGTGCCTAGAGCCACACCCTGCAGCCTAGTCACCAGCTGGGCTCAAGCCACTTGCCCATCTGTGCTGGCTAGTGTTTTGTCAACTTGACACAAGCTAGAGTCATTGGAGAAGAGAGGATCTTAACTGAGCCAGGACTGGAAGACCCAGTGGCAGGGTAGAGGATGAAGTGTGATGCCTAGCAGGCAAGGAAAGGGAGAAGGGAGAATTCCACCTTCCTCATCATCCTGCTGGACAGACTAGGTGATGCCCACGTGTGAGAGATCAGTCCACTATACTGCATCTACCCATTCACAGTCTAGTTTCAACTGGAGAGCCCTCCTAGACACACCTAAAAATAATGTCCAGTCCATGGCCCAGTCCAGTGGCACAGAAGATTCACTCTCATGACCTCCTAAAACTTGATGAAGCATGGGTCTTTCATTTTAAACCCAGGCTGTATTTCAGATCTTGTTATACAGTGGTTTCCACTGGACCAAAGAGATACAGTGTTAAAATGTCTATTTTCACGGAGGTGATGTTTCAGTATTAGTTATTTCGTGGTTCTCATCTAAAATGTATCTCCTGATTTGTTCTTCTTTTTCTCCTCCAGGGGTAATTTCATATACTGAGTATCTTTTCTTGCTTACAATCCTCACAAGTAAGTATATCGTGCCACTTCTCTTTAAGGATATGTGGCATCATATCCTTAACAAGCAGGACTTTTGAAATTTGGAATTTACCTCTTCATCACTAAACACATTGGTAATAGGGCTAGGGAGATGGATCCATTTAGGTAAAGCGCTACTATACAAACGTAAGAGCACGAGCTCAGGAGCCCAGCATCAGGCAAGCCAGGCGTGAAGGCGGTCCCAGATGAGAGACGGGCTCACTGCTTAGCCAGTCCAGTGAAACAGCAGGAAACCTCCAGATTCTGGGAGGGCAGGAGGGTGCAGAGCAATAACAAGAGCCATCCAAAGTACTGGCTTCCATGTGCACACACACACACACACACAGAGACATATACATACACACATGCACACACACACACAGAGACATATACATACACACACGCACACACACACACACACACAGACATATACATACACACACGCGCACACAGAGACATACACGTACATACACACACGCACACACACACACGCACACACACACAGACATATACATACACACACACGCACACAGAGACATACACACGTACATACACACATGCACACACACATACACACACACACACAGGAACCTTAACAAAATAATGTTAAATTAGAGTGTGTTCTGAGATCTCCTCTCTCTCCATACCCAGAAAAAGGTCATGGCTAGTATTATCTGAGAAAATAGGAAAGAAAAAAATCATGGTTAATGTTTTCTGAGAAAGCCTCCTCAGAGAGAGAGAATTTTGTTGTTTTATTTTTGGGGGATGGGGGGCTAGGTTTTGTGTTGTTGAGAGAGAGTCTCACAGTGTGACCCAGACTGGCTTGGCGCTCTCTTGAGCTCACAGAGATCTATGTGCCTCTGTCTCTGTGATTAAAGAATGGGCCACCATGTTTGGCCTCTTGGGAATTTTTTTAAAAAACAACCTTAGTTCACATTGAACAATATTCTTGTCCTTCAAAAGTTTTCTAGTGGTGAAAACTAGGAAAAGACCAAGGGACTCCCAGATATAGATGACACTAAGTAGACTTGGTGATTTAATGCAGCATACTTTGCTGCATTCTAAAACAAAACACAGCATTAGTGAAAAATATAGAATCTGCTATTCATGGTTCATAATGCTGTACCAGTGTTAATATCTTAGTCTTGCTAAGTGTTCTGTAGATGTGTAAATTTTACATATTCTATTAGAGATATATTGGCCTGCCACTATACATTATTATATTATGTCCAAAAAATGGCAAAATTAAAAGTTAAAAAAACTAAGAAAGTAATGATGATAGTAATAATAATGATAATAGCGATAATAATTGCTGTGAAACTGCCAGGAGTGCTGTGAGAACAGAGGGAGACCAGGGTGGCGGTGAGGAAACAAGTTTCCACAGTGCTTTGCTGGAGAGGACAAACAGCACAGTCACAGCTCCTGGGAGATGCCAAGACGCAGGAGCTCTAGCATCAAGTACGGTTTGAAAGACAGTCGTGTCTCGAAAACAAAAGGAAAGAAAGAAAAACTGATCCTTCTTTTCTCTGTCCAGCTCTTGCTCATATACTTCCTGGTCATTTACTTCAAGTTTGAAGGTTTTTCTAGCTACAAATACTTAGCTTCCACCTAACAACTAAATAATTGTTCGTGGTTCATCTCCTTGCAGAACCTCACTCTGGGTTCCACGTTGCTTTTAAAATGCTGGATGCAGATGGTAATGAGATGATTGAGAGAAAGGAGTTTGTTAAGGTGAGCACATACTTGTTGGGTTATTGTAAAGTACCTGGTGCTTGTGTAGTCATTGTGCATTTCCTTAAAGATCAAAACCATCTCTGTTTACATATGAAACATCAAACCACTTTCTTATCCAAAACTTTTTCCTAATGGCTCCGCAGTACAGGACACTTGCAGCTCCTCCAGAGGACATGGGTTCAGTTCCCAGCATCCATGTAACAGCTTACAGCTGTCTGTAACTCCAGTCCCAGGAGATCTGACACCCTTTTTGACCCCTGCAGCACCAGACACACACATTGTGCACAAACCTGCATGCACGCAAAAGGCATATATATAAAATGATACATTTTTAAAAATACTTTCTGAAATACAGTCTTGGGGACATTGACAAGTGACTAAAGCATAAAATTCTAAAAAGAGAAATGAGCTTTGAACATCTGCATTTTTATGATTTTGTTTTCATGACTTCAGTGTATAATTATAAAGTAAAAAGGGATTCATAGACCATATGTTTTAAAGAATGCCTGTTAACCATATGTTTTAAATTAGTCTCATATCAAAAAAGAATAATAGAAATGTAAGCCTTCATTGGTGCAAATTTTTTTAGGAACCATATACAGCTAATATTTGAAAAGATGTAACTACATCTGAAGTGTTTAATAATATGTTTTCCAAATCTCCAAACAAAGAAATCCATTCTGTTTCTTTTTTGTTAAATTTCTAATTGTTTATTTACTTAGCATATATGAGTACACTGTAGCTGTCTTCAGACACGCCAGAAGAGGGCATCAGATCTCACTACAAATGGCCGTGAGCCACCATGTGGTTGCTGGGAATTGAACTCAGGACCTCTGGAAGAACAATCAGTGTTCTTAACCTCTGAGCCATCTCTCTAGCCCCCATTCTGTTTCTTAAAAGTAGGTAATGATATGAAAGAAATACTTCAGTGTAAACTGCTGAGTATGCTCTGTAGTTACATGCAGAGGGATATGTGGATGCACAGTCCATAACTTAGTTGACTGTGGGCAGCATTGGTGAGCTAATGGGGATATGTGACCTGGCATTTGTGTACATACATGGCTGATTTTGTAGCACTTTGGTTGGTTGGTTGGGTTTGGGGGTTTAGGTTTGATGGAATTCTGATTTTTGTTTTCCAAAACAGGGTGTCTTTATGTAGCTCTGACTGTCCTGAAGTCACTATATATACCAGGTTGGCCTCAAACTCACAGAGAGCCACCTGCCTTTCTCTTCCCAGTGCTTTTTTTAAGCCTTGAGATGTGAAACACATAACACTCTCTTTAGTGTGTGTGTGTGTGTGTGTGTGTGTGTGTGTGTGTGTGTGTGTATTAGAAATAAGATGATGCTGAGTTGAAAAACACATTTCTATCTGCTTCAAAGTTAAATACATGTTTTGCATATGACTTGGGAATTTTATTCCAAGATTAGTAGTCAAAGAAAAGAGAATATACAGGTAGGTGTGCTGGCTCAAGCTGGTAATCCCAGTACTTATATAATTTTGAAGGATTGCCCTGAGTTCTAGACCTATCAAAGCTATAGAGTGAGTTCTAAACTAGCCTGGGCCACAGAGAGAGACCCTACCTCAAAAACACAAAATAAGGGCTGGTGAGATGGCTCAGTGGGTAAGAGCACCCGACTGGTCTTCCGAAGGTCCGGAGTTCAAATCCCAGCAACCACATGGTGGCTCATAACCATCCGTAACAAGATCTGACGCCCTCTTCTGGAGTGTCTGAAGACAGCTACAGTGTACTTACATATAATAAATAAATTAATCTTTAAAAAAAAAAAAAAAAAACACAAAATAAGCCAGGTGTGGTGGCACACGCCTTTAATCCCAGCACTCGGGAGGCAGAGGCAGGTGGATTTCTGAGTTCAAGGCTAGCCTGGTCTACAGAGTGAGTTTCAGGACAGCCAGGACTACACAGAGGAGCCCTGTCTCAAACACACACACACACACACACACACACACACTAGCTGGCAAGTGAATCTCTGTAAGTTGAAGGCCAGCCTGGTCTATACATCAAGCTCCTGGCCAGCCAAGGCTACATAATGAGACCCTGCCTCAAACAAATGCCTTGAAGGTAGAAAGCATATATTAGGGCCTGGATATGAATGTCCATAATAGCTCCAATCTGGGAACTACCAAAATGTTTGTCAACAGAAATTAGGTAAATAAATGTTATGTGTGCAGTAGAATTCTACTCAGCAGCAAAAGCGGAAAAAGAATTAAGCAATCACAACAGTAAGGATGAATCCAAATGAAAAAAAAAGTATAAATTGTGTGTTCTTTGTGTTAGTACTAAAGGAAAGCAGACCATTGGTTGTCTGGAGCCCAAGAGGAATGCGGGGTTGATTGCCTCCAAGAGGAAAGTGAGGGAGAGAGAAGAAAGGCTGAAATACTGAAAATACTTCAAGTCTTGATCAGTACAGTTATGTGGCTCTGTATGGTGTATGATGTTCTCTATAAAAATTCACCCAATAATTCTTTTTGTCACTGTTCAATACCGTAGCTTTGGAAATGGTTTGTTTTACACAAGAAACTATCACAAAGCCTTGGAACAGAGGAAGACCAGAAAAGATCCTAAATAGAGAAAGAACTATAAAACAGTTGAACCCCTCCAAAAGTAGGCTTGCCAGTGCTTCACATCTTTAGCAGTGACCTAGAATAGATGAGCCCACATATGCATATGAGGAGACAGGGTAGATGATGTGACCCTGAGTGGGCTGTAGAGTGGCGGATGGATGCTTGGGGCTCAGGTGCACAGACTGTTTACCTGCAGTCACTTGGAGTGCTGAGTCTGTTCATTTTAAAAGCTTGTTAAGTGGGGGGTGGGGGGTTCACTTTTTAGAAATGAAGACCCTAGGCTAGGGAGATGTCTCAGTGGCTGAGAGTGCTCTCTGCATGAGCATGTGGGCCTGGATGAAGATCAGTAGCACCCACAGATGGCTGCACATGTCTAACACCAGTATGCGGGGTCTCAAGAGCTTGCTGGCCAGCCAGGTTAACAAGAACCAGGGAGTTTCAGATTCGGTGAGAGACCCTGTCTCCAGGGATAGGACAGAGAGTGATAGAAAAGGACATCCATCATGGTGTTCTGGCCTTTGCACAAACACAGACACACACATACCTGCATATCTCACGCATGCACACACTTGCTCAATCACACAGATACACACCTGGCAATAAACAAAAATACCTATATAACAACAGATGATTAAGTTAAATGTCTGATGTAGAATGAAGCTTGTCTTTTAGTTGGATAGACTAAATTTCTTCTTGTCACTTTCCTTGCCTAAGTATGTATGTAATGTATGTATCCTCTGCAGTTCCAGTGTCATTTTCTTTGAAGTTCAGCAAACTGCACTCAGGAGGCTAAGGCAGAAGGGTCACAAAGTTCACAGCAGCCCAGGCTACCTGGCGAGACTCTGTCCAGAAAAGATGTTTTACAATAAAAGGCAGCAACTATGTAAAGATATTTGGCAAAGCAGCCTTGATATAGAATCCTCATAGATTATGATTTACTTCCAGCCAGTACAGATCTTCCCCGTGTAACTAGGAGCAAATTTGTCAGCAGCATGCTTTTATCACAGTTCAGACGCCTTAGGAAATAGTTCTCCTCATCGCATCTCCAGTGATGGAAGTGGGTGTTTTGCCAAGAGCAGTAAGCAGAGTCCCAGAGCCAGAAAGCCCAAAAGAAAGGCAAGCAAATCTTGGAAAGGAGTGACAGAGGGAATGTTCACCAACAAGCTGTGCAATGCGATTGAAGAGATAGGGACTGACTGGAGACATCTCAAAGGAGAGGTAAGCAGGCTGGATAGATGACCCAGGTTCAGCTCCCCAGCTAATGGTAGCTCTCAACCATCTGTAACTCCAGTTCCAAGGGATCCTATGCCCACTTCTGACCTTCACAGACAACAGGCACACACATGATACACATGAATGCCTGCAGACAAAGCATTCATATACATAAATGAAAATTATTTTTAAATTGTTTAAAGAGAAATAGGGACTAGAGAATAGGATTGCAGAATTACTGTCAATAAATCTAAGAAATTGTTTTGAGATTATTTTTATTTTTGTGTTTATGTACATGTATGTATGTATGTATGGAGCATACATACCTGGTGGAGCATGTGTCAAAGTCAGTTCTCTCCTTCCACTGTATGGCTGTATGGATTCAGTAGTTCAAACTTCAGCCATCAAGCGTGCCTTTAGTGTTCCAAGCCATCTCACAAGCTCCCCTTCTGAGACAAGTGATAATTAAAGAAGGAACTTAAACCTAAGGAAGGAAATATGGTTGCACACAAAGAACCTGAGAATCAGTGCTGTAGTTTACAAGCTACCTCATCTACCTTAGAGCCAAGAAACACATGGACAGTCATTTAGGTAGAGAGGCCATGAGCCATAGAGTTGATCCTGTCGGGTTAATCAAGCTGCTAGAATTTGCGTATGTGTGATTCTCCAAAACCTGGAAAACCTTGTGTAGTCATGAGGTATGTATCTTTACAGTAGTGTAGTAGAGGTGACTTTCTAAGACAGACTGAACAAGAGTCCCTGCAGGTGTCACCAGCAGGCTTGCAGAGCTCAGAGTTGGTTGCATTTCAGTAATGTTTGGGGGTAACATGAGGCAAAAATCACAAAACTATAGATAGAATCTTTGTAGCTACAGAAGATCTTAGATATTCAAGATGCCTTCAAGACAGTGAAGACTATTGGCAGAATGCCCAAGATTGGTCTGTGACTCCTACATGTGTGTACACAGAGAGAGACAGAGACAGAGAGAGAGATGGGGACAAAGAGAGAGACAGAGACAGAGACAGGGAGGGCAGAAAATATCACTGATTGCTTGAAGGTTGAGGGTATTAAGCTAACCTTGTACATCTATAAAGGGTTCTTGGTGCTAGCTACAGAATTGGAACTTGATAGCCAAGGAGACTTACATGTATGTTAATTTTTGAAGAAAGTATTTCAAGGAAGAAAACTATATTTATATTATTTTATCTGTTTACTTCTATGATCCTTTTATTAATAAACCTATATAAATATAATATTGTATATGTACATATTAAAGATATGATATTTTATATAAATATATTTTTTCTTGAAAGAGCCAGGTATGATGGTGCAGTGATAGGATACATTTCTGTAATATCTTTTGAAAGTGTCCTAAAATTTAAATTGCCTCAGTTTGTGACTTTGATACTTGTGAATGTTTGTGTTTTATTAACATCTGGATGAAAACTGTGTTAGAAAGTGCTATGCTCACTTCTTCCCCTGAGTGCTGGTGAAAGAGTCTACATGAATTGTTCTCTGTCAGGTGAGATAAACAGTGTAGACAGTGATCAAAGCCAGTAATAGTTAATCCATGTAATCTTCACCTTGATAGATGATACATCTGCTTGTGGGCTAAGTGCCAGGGTTTTAAAGCAGCTCCTCTAGACGGTAGATTAATGACCAGTCTGTCCCCTGGGAGAAACCACTCCTTAGGTGGTCCTTTCATTCCGAATTGCTTTCACACCGGTGGCAAGCACTGTACTCCTAAAATAGAGTGTTGGCAGTTTGTCCAGCTAACATACACCTGCTAGAGTTGCTGCTAACTGAGTAGGAAAGCCTTCAGGAAAGTTTATCCTCCTTGGTCTTCAGTGATTCTCCCATTCCCGAATGTAAACTGTCCTGGGAGCAAAGAGAAGCAAAACTGACTCTGCATAACTCATTTTCAGCCTGAAATTGAAAGTGTTGATGAACAGAGATTCAGATAATTGATTCATTCTTGGTCTTTCAGAGTTTGCACCCAGCAGTTGGGCACTGAAGGATCTTTTACAGCTTCTTTGCTTTATCTTTACCTATCTGTTTGTATGACATAGCATCGCTACGCCCAAATCCTTGCTCTTCCCTGAGCTTGGATCTCCTTATCTCACTCCTTCCAGCACTTTCAAGTGTCATCAAGGAGTGCTGCCTGGAGGAAGCCTCCCAAAACCTCAGCAGTCTCTCTCCCACCCCTGTTCCAATGGGTTAGCTCAGCACTGCCATTACTCCTTGTCTATTCTCTTCCGCCCATTAGAATGGAAGCTCAGAGGTGGCTAGGGTGCTTCCTGTCCCTCACTGCAGTCTCCGCAGCACATCCAGCTGTGCTGACCTCATAAAGCAGGCACATATGGCTTGTTACATGAGCTGGTCCTTTGCTACTATGTTAGAGAGAGTCAAGGGGAAAAGAAAGACCCTCTGGCCTAAGTGTTGAACTGAGGTGTTTAAGTTCATATTCTCAAATGGAAGTGTCAGTACAAAGCCGAATACAAGCACTCTAAAGTCACATTTAGTGTGTTTGTGTGTCTGTGTCACACTAGACCCAGATCCAATCCCCAGTATCACATGGCAGCTCACAACAGGCTGTAGCTATAGCTTCAAGACCTCCAGCACCCTCTTCTTATCTCTATAAGCAGCAGGAATACAGTAGTGCACACTCATACACTCAGGCAAAACATCCTTTGTATGATGTCTTAAAAATTACTTATTTACACAATAACTTGTGAGAGAATTGTTTATTTTTACTTTTTGTATATGGGTGTTTTGTCCTCATATTTTCTGTGTATCGCATGTATAACTACCCATGAAGGCCAGAAGAGAGCTTCACATCCCTTAGAATCACTTGTGTGCGCAAACCAAATCCAGATTCTCACAGTGGTTCTCAACCTGGGGGTTGCATATCAGATATCCTGCATATCAGATATTTACATTACAATTCATAACAGTAGCAAAACTACAGTTATGAAGTACAATGACATAATTTTATGGCTGTGGGTTCCCACAACATGAGGAACTGTACTAAAAGGTCACGGCATTAGAAAGTGTTAGGAAGGCTCAGGACCACTGCTCTTGTATGTAGCGTCCACAAGAGCAACAAGTGCTCTTAACCCCATGATAAACTTTCACCAATATTAATAAATACTCTACAAGTAAAGGAAGGTACAGTAACAATACTTTGGCTCAAAGGAGACAGTACCACAGATGCTACAGACAGCCAGGTACAGACATGGAGTGCTCTGACAGCAGCTCGTGTGTGTTCAGATGAAATGCACACATTTCTTAAACAAAACTAACAAGGCATGGCATGTAACTGAACAGCCTCTATCAGAAGCCTAAAAATCACTATCCCAAAATCTTCCCACAGAGAAACAGTCAAGTGCAGAGAGGTTCACTGGGGCTAAAAGGAGGCAGTGCCAAACCTCTACAAACCCTTCAGACGCACGACAGAAGAAAGCAGGGGGAGTTACTAGGGGAAGGCCTGCCAGGAAGTAACTTCTAGTCCTGTTCTCATAAGCTAAAATACAGAAGCGCTTACCCAGAAAAGGCAAACCAATCTTTATGGGATGCAGTGAGTTCCATAGGTAAGAAATCAATTCGTGCAGTCCAACATATGACATAGTCACAGAGCAGAAAAGGCCATGTGTACATGTACTGTCTGTTTTCTGTGTTGACCTTTGGCTTTATGAGACAGCTCTTATGTAACACCCAGCCTGGCTATGATCCTTCTGCCTCCACCTCCAAAGGCCACAGATCCAAATGCATGCACCACCATGCCCAGCTAATCATGTCCGTATACACTAGGCACTTAACCAAATGAACCATGGTTAAAAGTCAGGGAAGTAGGAAATAATGTCTTCATTCTGATAAAGCGCAGTTACAAATGCTTAGAGGCTGGGGTGTAGCTCAAGAGCTCACATGCTAAACTGCATCCGACTCTGAGTTCAGTCCGCAGCACTAAGAAACTAAAAAGCAAACCTAGCATCTTGCTTGAGAGGTGAGGGATCCTGAGGGCCTTCCCTGCAGAATCGGGAGCAAGGCAAAGAGGTGTCTTTTTTTAAAAAAAAAAAAAAAAAAAGATTTATTTTATTATTATATCTAAGTACACTGTAGCTGACTTCAGACACACCAGAAGGGTGTGTCAGATCTCATTACAGATGGTTGTGAGCCACCATATGGTTTCTGGGATTTGAACTCTGGATTTTGGGAAGAGCAGACAGTGCTCTTAACCACTGAGCCATCTGTCCAGCCTAAGAGGTATGTTTTAACTCTTGTGTTCAGCATCTTGCTGAACATTCCAGTGATAGCAACCATTCAAGAAGAGAAAAATAAATTAAAACACACATGTAAAGGTTAGAATGGAAGAAGTCAAATCTGGCTTTTATTGCCAGCTGACAGAGCTCCACAGAAAAAGGATCCATCAACGAAAGCACAACCCATTCAAACAAGTGAGGTTAAAGTGAGCCCCAGAGAGAAGGTTATTATGCAGAGATTAAGTAGATTCCTGTGGGAGAAATAGATAGAAAGTCAGTCTACTTAGGACAATATGAACTAATAAGTTTAACAGAGACCTTGCCCTGAAACTTCAAGTGTTGTCATAGGATCTGGAAAGCTGATTCAGCATTAAGAACACTTGTTGCTCTTGCAGAGGGATAGGGTTCAGCTCCCAGCAACCACATGATGGTTCACAACCATCCATAACTCCAGTTCCAGGGGACCCAACCCCTTCTGACCTCCATGGGCACCAGTCAGCCATGTGGTACACATATAAACATATAGGCAAAACACTCTAAATAAATCTCTTTAAAAAGCAAAGAAAGTGTTGCTGATAAAAACAGGAGAAGGGATACGAGTAGAGACACAGATGTTAATGAGTTTGGATGTGTCAAGACAAATCTCAAGTTGCAAATGACAAGCAGATGTTTTTATAGAAACTGGCGAAATGATTTTTGAAATGTATGTGTGGGTTACCTAGCATGCACAAAGCTCTGGGTTCTGATCCCTAGTACTGCAAAAACAAGGTTTAATTTTAAAAAGTAAAAATAATTAAGTGTACAAGTCAAAGTAGAGGGCTGGGGCACATGGGTCTTGAGAAACCAGCAAAGCTGGCTGAGGCAGCAGCTGACGTCAGGACCCAGTGCATGGTGGGTACCAATGTGGAGTCGGTCCGTGGAAAAAGACAGATTGTGCATTCACTTACTTCCCTTAAAAGCTCCAAGTCAAGAAACATTTTTAATTAACAAATTGTGCTAGAACAACTGATGTGTATTTAAAAAATTAGCCAGACACAAAAATAGTTAAATTTTCAGGTTGAAAATATTATCAGATATCTTCAGAATCTAGGGGAGGCAGAGTCTTTTGGTTTGGTGTGCTATGGTGTGGTTCTTGTGGTTTTGTTCACAGTTTGGGGGGGGATGCAACCCCAAGGTCTCCTCAATGATAGGTAAATGCTCTACCACTGAACTTCAGTCCCAGCCCAAGGCAGTCTCTTAGGGCATCCACAAAAGGCAGCCATGATGGGTTTTCTTCACCACAATGAAAAATTTGTGCTAAAGAATGCTATGGGGATTATACCCAGGCATATGTGTGTATATCTCTAACACTGATGCTTCAGAGGCTAAGGCAAGAGGATTTCAGGTCCAAGGCCAGCCCAGGATACATGTGAGAAAATAAATGGACAGGAAAGAGATTGGGAATAGAATATTTCCAGACACTTGTCTAGCAAGGGAACTGTATCTAAAATATGTAATGAAGTTTTACTGGTTAGTAACTTTTTTTATGGTAAAACTATAGTTGACATTTTACAAGAAAAAAAAGTACAAAAATGAGTGGTAAGCATGGGAGAAGGTATCCTTACATTAAGGAAATGCAAGTTTAAAAGCGATAGTGGTAAATAGCACACTCCCAGAAGAATAACGGCTATTAAAGAGGCCCATGAGCCCATGACAGCCAGTGCTCCAGAGGCCAGGTATGCACGCCTTTAATCTCATAGTTGGGAGGCAGAGTCAGATGGATCTCTATGAATTCAAGCCTGGTCTACAGAGCAAGTTCCAGGGTAGCCAGAGCTTCAGTTCACTTTGGAAAAGTAAACTTTGACCGTTTTGATTTTGTTTTTAAATAAAGTTCAACAGTCCAGTTCCCCTGCTGTGTATCTCGTCAAGGAAAAATTAAACCAGTGTCCATTAAATTAAGCTGTACAAAAAGTGATCATGACAGTTTGATTTATAGTAGCCAAAATAGCAGACAAGGACCACCAGGCAGATAAATAGTTGAATAGTGTAGTCAGACAGTATGACACAATTTACCAGTGAATAGAAACAAGCCACAGGGATGAATCTTGAGACAACACGCTGAAAGAAAAAAGGCATGTGCAAAGCAGTGTGCATTATCCAGATCCACTTGAAAACTAGGTGGGCTTAATTTAGAAGAAAAGCTAGGACTGCTTCCATGGACATTCAGGAGGACCAGATGGAGTACAGTGAGAACTGCTACCGAGAGGACAAGGCTAGGCTCTGCGTTTTAATGGATGTGACCAGTAACCAAGCAGGAAACTCCAGGAGAAGCATAGATAAGCTAAGCAGGTTAGTGTGCACTGCTCCTGCCCGAGGCCGGGTGCTGCTTGCTGGGTAGTCCTGTCTTGCACGAAAGAAGTAAAGGTGTTGAGCAAAGGAAGGAATAGGAAAAGCCTGGCACTGCCATTGATTTTGCAGTGGTAGGCGGCCCAAAAGGTCAAACCAGTATAGAGGCTTAAGTCAGGAGGAACACTGAGCTTGGAGGGAGGGAGGGAGGGAGGGAAGGAAGGAAGGAGGGATGGAGGGAGGGAGTTAGAGAACCCACCATGAGCAGTTGGTCTAAACAGACACTGGAGGAGGCGCCAAGTATAGATTGACATTTTGTGTTCTAATGTCAGCAGTTTGTAAATTACTAACAAATCACATTAAAAAAAAAAAAAAAAAGTCCTGATGGTTTTTTCCTAATTGATTTAAGCCATGGTTTGAGATTTTGTGCACATCTCATTTTTTTTTTAAATCCTTTTCTTTTAATTTGCTTTCCATCTGAAGACTGGTACAAATGACTCTGAAAGGTAGGTAGGTTATTTAACATACTCAGTTTTAAGAAACTGTTACAGTTTTATAATTAATAAAAACATAAGTCTTTCAACGTGTTACAAAAAAAGGGGGGTGTGTAGAAAAGCCGTGTGTGTGGTGTGTATTTTGCATTGTGGTTGTTGAACTCTCAGTGGTCTAAGAAACAAGCCTGAATAAAAGTCACTGAGAGGGAGACAGCCTCACAGATTTTAGAGCCTGGCTGTTGGAGCTGCTGCTGAGCAGGAGACTCTGGCCATAGTGGCCTTTCCGTCTCGTCCCCCTGTAGTTTTACATGTCCAGTCAGCCCACAGACAACTAGCAGATGTCCTGTAATTACAGCCTAGCGTCTGTTCTCAGGTTATTTTGAAAACTTCATTAGACAGACTTGTAAAGTCGTGTCTGTAATCTTTTCAGCTGCAGAAGATCATAAGTAAGCAAGATGGCTTCAAGACAGTGAAGACCAATGAGACAGAATACCAGGTATGGAAGTAAACCTCACCAAACACATGGTGATGGTAATAGCTGCCATCTTCCCGGGGGTCACTGTGGAATTTATGAAGAGCTTGGTGCCTGGGCACACCGCTACTAAGCTACAAAGGCGCACGCAGAGGCACAGGGCTGTCCTGCCAGTGCCCCACCCCCACCCCCGCCCAGCCCCTGGGCAGTGAGTGCTGTGCTGTTCCTATGGATATGTGGAGGTCTGTTTTCTTTTGTTTTTCTTTGAGTCGAGGTCTCACTCTGTAGCTCAGGCCAACCGTGAACCTTTAGCGATCCTCTGTCAGCCTCCCTGGTGCAAGGTTTTCAGCTGTGTCACAGCCACACACCCAGTTTGATTTTTGTTCTTATATAAGCAATAGTATGCTGTGTATTGTACCACATTTTTCATTTTCATAGTGTATCTAAAGATCACATTCTTAATTTGTGCGGCAGTGGGGGCGGGGGTTGTGTGCACACAGCACAGGTGTGGAGGTCAGATACAACTTCAGGTGTCTGTCCTTGCTGGCCTTGGTTCGGGTCTCCTGTCTCCAGCCTCCAGCCTCCGCACCAAGGACTGAGGTTACAAGCAGGGGCTGCTCTTCTGGATGTAGGGTCTGGAGATCTAAACTCAGGTCCTCACACTTGTGTGGCAAGTGATTTACACATCAAGCCATCTCCCTAGCTCAAAATCCCATCATGGTCTCAGAGTACATTGTTGTATGGCTGTAACATTTATGCTATCATTCATATTCTGGGAAATATTTACCATATGTCTATCATGTCATAGTTCATAAGGCTGCAAGGAATAATACTAGGATTACACTATTTTATACACATATGACTATGTTTTAGGGATGATCTACCAGAAATTCAATTGCTGGATCAAAGAGTGTGACTATTGGTAAGATTATCAGACTATTACAAATATTAACCAGTATATTATGTGGGACACAAATGAATTTTCAGTCCTGCCAGTACTGTATACCAATAGATTTCAACTGAAAACATTCTATTAATTGTACCTCCATCTTGTGAGTCTTTCTTAAAGTTCTGAATCACTCCATCTTTAGAACACATCTATTTCAAATTGTGTACATTAGTAAAAATCACAACCCCTGTCAGGAGCACTGAGGAGGAGGCAGAGGCAGGCGGATCTCTGTGAGTTCAAGGCCAGCCTGGTCTACAAAGCAAGTTCTGGGCCAGCCAGGGTTAGATAATGCAATCCTTGCAAAAACCAAAACCACCTCCCCTCCATAGGTGTCATGTGGAGCATTGTGTGTCTAGACAGCACAATAAAATATGATTTTTTTTAATTATTATCTATACAGGGTTCTGCCATGCATGTATACCTGCAGTGGCTGTGAGCCACCATGTGGATGCTGGGAATTGGACTCAGGTCTTCTGGAAGAGCAGGCAGTGCTCTTAACCTCTGAGCTGTCTCTCTAGCCCATGGAAGAGAATTTAATACCTGATACCAAAGTTGTCTTTTTATGAAGAAATTTTTATTTTAATTAAGTTACTTCAGGCTGGAGGACTGCTCACTTGGTAAAGCATTTGCATTGGAAGCCCAAGGACATCAACTCAGTCCCCAGACCCAGTAGCTCAAGCTGTAGTCCTAGCATGGGAAGGCAGACAGCAGTATCCTCGGGGTTCTCTGGCAAGATGATCTAGCCTAGTTGGTAAACTCTGGGCCAGTAAGAGAACTCAGTTCCAAAGAGGTGGACCATGTTCCTGAGGATGAGGCTAGGGTGGCTCGCTCTCGCTCTCGCTCTCTCTCTCTCTCTCTCTCTCTCTCTCTCTCTCTCTCTCTCTCTCTCTCTCTC
>NC_034597.1:49009366-49012019 GCF_900095145.1 Mus pahari | reverse complement strand
CTCTCTCTCTCTCTCTCTCTCTCTCTCTCACACACACACACACACACACACACACAGTTAAAATTAACAGCTGGGAAAATGGCTCAGTGCCTAAAGTACTTTTGTGCAAACCTAAGAACTGAACTTCTATAAATGCTGGGTCCTGGGGTCCTCAGTGATCAAAGCTTTGCAAATACAGGAGCCAGTATCTGACAGCTCAGGGCCCAGTGCGGTGGAGAGTAATCAAAAAGAACTTCCTTCCTGCATCAGCCTTGGACTTCTACACATGCACAGCAAATACACCTGTGTCCATTGTACACATGTGAATGTGCAAATACACATGTACGTACCACACATACCCAAAGGCATTAATTAATACATGAATAAGAAACTCCTTGAAACAGGAGTGGAAACTTAGAAATAACTGTTTGCTTAGAACAAAATATATTTAAATTCTTAAAATAGTGCTACACTCCAGAAATCTCAGAATTGGGACTCTGGGGTAGATTTGTGAGTTCAAGGCCAGTTTGGGCTATGGTGAGATCCTTACCTCAAGGGCTGTACAGGGGTGGGGGAGGGGATGCTTGAGAGATGGCTCAGTAGTTAAAAGCACTGGCTCTCTTCCAGAGTCCTGAGTTCAATTCCCAGCACCCACATGACAGCTCATAACCATAACTATAGGCCTATGAGTCATGCCCTCTTGTGGTATGCATACATGTGTTCAGAACACCCATATACATAAACAGATCTTTAAAGATGGAGAATGAGCAAGGAGACTGAAAATGCAGCTCAGTGGTGGGACTGACAGAGCATGCCCAGGGCCCTGGCTTCAGTCCGAAGCCCCACAGTAAGCAGGCATAGGAAGAATGGTACTCCCTCATGGAGGAGGCCACCCTCTCTATAGGCTACCCTCTCTATAGGCTACCCTCTCTACAGGAAACCCTCTCTATAGGCTACTCTCTCTATAGGCTATTCTCTCTATAGGCTACCCTCTCTACAGGAAAACCTCTCTATAGGCTACCCTCTCTATAGGAAACCCTCTCTATAGGCTACCCTCTCTATAGGAAACCCTCTCTAAAGAGCAAAGCTAAAGTAGACTTGTAAGCTGAAATCAGGGACTCTACGCTGATGTTGAGTCAAACTGACTTAAACCTAAATCTGATTAGAAAAACATTACCAGGGTGTCAAGGAGAGGAGTTGGCAAATATGATCAAAACACATCGCATGAAATCCTAAGCCAGGTGTGGTGGCAGACACATTTAGTCTCAGCATTAGGAGCAGAGGCAGGTGGGTCTCTGAATTCGAGACCAGCCTGGTCTACAAAGCAAGTTCCAGGACAGCCAGGGCTGTTACACACACAATCCCTGTCTTGGAGAGTAGGGAAAAAAGAAAAAAAATTCCCAAAGAATTAATTAAAAAATATTTTGTCTACCATAAACTTATTATTTATGCTTTGACATTTGGTCTGATATTTAGTAAATGCCAAAAATAAAAGCTATCCTGAAGGAAATGTCAAAGTATAACATTCTGTCTAAATAGACAGCTTACAGACTCCAAAATTAGTAAGGATAATATTTTCATAAAATTGAATTATTATTTCAGATTCCTGGGACAATCATAATAGCTACTACTAAATAGCTCATTAGTAAATACTATCTAATTTTGCAATAAAACAGGTTTTTGTTTGTTTTTTTTTTCTTAGCTTAAATTTGAGGACATTTGGCTATTCAGTTGATTTGGCCTCTCACTATTTAGCCATTTAGTTGATTGCCTCTGTAATCCTGAGGCAGGTACCCTTAGCTTCGCCAGGTCTGTAGAACCTTGACACTATGGAAATTTGAATCTAATAATTAAAATTTCTAGTTCATAACCAAACTGAGTAAAAGAATAAAGACACTTTCGCAGAGTCTCTGTGGGCACAGGGCACATACAGACCTTTGCTAAGAAGGCACCAGAGAGGTCCCCACGTGCTTTCATCTGCCTAAGTCAGGCAGCCTCTGTTTTAAACAGGTAGATTCTGGAGAAAAGTTTTCTGAGGTGACAGAGCTCAATAATAGTCTTGTCTGAATGGCCACTGAGTTCAGGGAAAAGTCAGCAAAAGAAGAGGACAGGGTTAGAGATGGAAGGAAGGAGCGTTAACGGGGTTAGAGATGGAAGGAAGGAGCGTTAGACAGGGTTAGAGATGGAAGGAAGGAGCATTAACGGGGTTAGAGATGGAAGGAAGGAGCGTTAACGGGGTTAGAGATGGAAGGAAGGAGTGTTAACGGGGTTAGAGATGGAAGGAGTGTTAGGCACTAGACTCCAGACCAGTGTGCTGTGGGCTGCAGAGCGAGCCTCTGGCAGCTGTTCAAAGCATTTCAAGGAGCATTAGAAGGGGCTTACTCCATAAAGCCAGCTGCAGTAACACAGACCTGTAATCCAAGCTGTGGTGAAGGGAGAAGGTGGGCACCTTTGACTCTTTCTAGACTTTATTTTCTTACCCATTTAGAATGTTTGCTATGGGTTTTTCCTGTTAGGCATGTTCCTTCTGTTCCCAGTTTCTTCAGGGCTTAATGACAAAGGATGTTAAGTGGAAGGGAGGAAGAGGGAAGGTGTCCTGTTAGGGAAAAGTAATAAGCAAGCTGGGCGTGGTGGCGCACGCCTTTAATCCCAGCACTGGGGAGGCAGAGGCAGG
>NC_034597.1:49005967-49009106 GCF_900095145.1 Mus pahari | reverse complement strand
CTGCAGACTATGATCCAGCTGTTTTCAACCTGTGACAACCTTTTGGCAAACCTAGCTCCAAAAATACTCACATTATGATTCATAACAGTAGCAAAATTATAGCTATGAAGTAGCAATGAAAATAATTCTATGGTTGGGGGTCGCCACAACTTGAGGAACTATATGGGGGGGGGGGGGTCACAGCATTAGGAAGGCTGAGAACCAGTGCTGTAAACCTGGCTAGGACTTATTGGATCTTTAAGCCATTTATCATCAAGAAGTTAACCTATAAACGTAACATTCCTGTTCTCAAAATATTCTAGCCTATCTTAAAATATAATGTCTGACTTATAAAATATAAGTTCCTTCTGGTGATTTGATACCATCAACCAAGTTTCACTTTGCTGTTGGTTGGTTGGTTGGTTGGTAGGTTGGAGACAGGATTTCTCTGTATACCCTGGCAATCCTAGAACTGACTCTGTAGACCAGGCTAGCCTTGAACTCACAGAGACCTGCCTCTGCTTCCTTCCTGGGTACTGGGATTAATAGTGTGTGTCACCACTACTACCACCCTGCCATGTTCTCAGTACAGAACAAACCAGCCCAACAAGGGCCACGCCCTGTGTCCCTGAGTACAGCTCTGCTGGGGCCAGCACTGGCTGATCTCAGCTGGATTTACTCTGCATTGAAACCCATCTGAGATGTGGGGCCTCAGCTCTGGTGTGCAGAGGCCCAGCAGTAAATAAGCACATCCCCATGTCGGGCCATACTGTGATAGCTCCAGAGCAGTGCCCTGGGAAGCAGACAGCTCCGTATCGCAGGTAAAGCTGGGTGCTAACACAGACCTTAGGCAGGTAACTTCCCTCCACTCATTTCTTTGTAAAATTGGGCCAGTGGTATGTGGGTCATCTAATTATTGTAGATATTAACATAGTGGAGCCCTGCTTGCCCTCTCCTCACTCACTGTGATTATGAGAGAGGGCCTCCCTGGAGCACTCTCAAACACAGTACTACAGGTACAAACAGGTACTAAGAAGATCAGAGCAGCACAAGCATGGACGTGGGTGTGTGTGTGTGTGTGTGTGTGTGTGTGTGTGGTGGTTGTTGTTGTATGTTGGGCTGTGTCACAAACACAAAGTGTGGTCCCTTTTGCAAGCTGTGTGGTAAGCATGCACCCATCCATCTGCATTGCACTGAGTGCTTCTGTCAGTGAGGAGGTGAGTCCTCGCTGACTTGACCCCATTTGAGAAGCTGAGGGACAGCTGAAGGCGTGCAGCCCAGGAAGGTATTTGGGTTCTCGTGTACGTTTTCCAGATGGTTTTCTTCTAAAAGGCCCTTGACATTGCAAGGAAGGTCAGGTGCAAGGAGAGATACGTATTCTTCCCTTTCGTAACTGACCCCAGTGAGAAGATGCATACTGTAACCATTGCCACTCAGAGTAAGGCTCTAATTTCTCTCATTCTCTGTCCAGCTAGTCACCAAATACAACCAGCTCCCTCTCCTGATCCCTGCTCCTTCCGCCTCTCCCCCAGCACTGCAGCCGCTTCCCTCCCGCTCCACTCCTTCAGTCAGCCTACCAACCTCTCACCTTCTTCCATCTCGGAAGACAGCGGTGAAGAGACCAGTTGTTATGCTGGCCTCGCCATTTGCTACATACTCATTTACACATAAAGCATTCTTTTGATAATCCTAATATGAATCATTTGAGAGGCTGAGGAGATGGCTCACTTGGCTAAGTGTTTGCTCTATATACATGAGGTCATGAGTTTGCCCACCAGCAACCATGTGTAACAGCAGACATGTCAGCACATCCTTTCCTATAACTCCAGTGCTGTGGAAACAGAGACAGAGGGATCCTACACTGCCAACCAAACACACAGCAGACACACACTGTCTAAAAACTAAGGTGGGAAAGCGATTAAGGCAGACACATACTAACACACATGCACCTAGATACACACACAGACCCATACATACACACTAACATACATGCACACTAGCACACATGCATCCATTCTCACATACTAACAACACACATGCACCCATACTCACATACTAACACCCATGCACCCATACATGCACACTTACACACACATGCACATACACGCACACTTGCACATACAACACCCCCAAAAAATCATTACTATTATTATAGTATACAATATAATAAAACACAATCAAACAAAAGGCAAAATATATCAGTAAAATCTCTTTATCCATTATTAATTCAACCCAAAATGCATCAAGTTTTACACAAAATTCTGCTTTGACCCAGAAAGAAACAACATGAGAAAAATCTGTACATTCAGTCATTGTTGTAGTTCAATCAGTAGCGCTCTATAGACAGTGTTGTAGTTCAGTCGTGGGTCTCTATGACACAGAGTTATAGTTCAGTCAGTGACTCTCTGTGACACAGTGCTGTAGTTCAGTCGGTGGCTCTCTGTGACACAGTGTTGTAGTTCAGTCAGTGGCTCTCTGTGACACAGTGTTGTAGTTCAGTCGGTGGCTCTCTGTGACAGTGTTGTAGTTCAGTCAGTGGCTCTCTGTGACACAGTGTTGTAGTTCAGTCGGTGGCTCTCTGTGACACAGTGTTGTAGTTCAGTCAGTGGCTCTCTATAGACACAGAAACTTTCACCCATTTACCACTCCACACTTCTGAAGTTTATGGGGAAAGTACAGATCCTAAAGCAAGCTTGTAACATGTATATATTTCACCCATTTTAAATTGTGATATAACACACACAAAAATAAAATTATTTTTTAATTTTAAATATATATATTTAAAGGAGATTGTCGCACATGAAAACTTAGGCTTCTCATATTGCTTCCACATGACTCGGGTAATAAACCCTGGTGCGACCTTTCTAGAGTCTTGTTCAAGAAAGTCAAAATCACCCTGACATCTGTTCAACTTGTGCCTTTCCATGGAGCTATTGCTGGGACTTCGATCAAAGGACTATGCTGTCTTTATTTTTAAAAGGCAGAGGGGAATGTTGAGTCTAGATTCACACTGTTGCCCAAAAGACTACAGATACTGTCTTGTAGATCTAAGCTTGCAGTTCAAAGTCATTGTTTCTATTTTGGTGTCTGTAAAACAGTAGGAGCCATTAATTATTAAGATTCTAGCCTATTGCCGGGTGTGGTGGCACATGCCTTTAAT
>NC_034597.1:48997237-49005837 GCF_900095145.1 Mus pahari | reverse complement strand
AAAAAAAAAAAAAAAGATTCTGAAAGTAGTGTTCTCTGCTATATTTTAATTTTCCCAGTTACTGATAATATTGCTACATTGGAAAAAAATACTTTCCACAAAATGTTACTCTCTGTGGTTCTATTAAAACAACAGCTTGTATAATTTTACTCACACTGATTACAGCTTTGGTTGCCAGATGTGAAGTGCACAAACACACTGGACAGAGTGGACAGGAACTGGACTTGGCCAGCTTCTCTCTCCCACAGCCCTGGCGCTTCTTCCTTCTGCCCCCTGCAGAGGCCGGCCACTCGTGCAGAAGAAGGGCTGCCTTGCAGACACACTTACAGTGTTAAGATGGAATGACACCAGCCGCTTATACTGATTTCTTATTTTAATATTTAGATTTATGGAAAATTTACAAACAGAAGTTCAAGAAATGGAATTCCTTCAGTTTTCTAAAGGTCTGAATTTCATGAGAAAAGAAGACTTTGCAGAGTGGCTACTTTTCTTCACTAACACCGAAAATAAAGATATTTACTGGAGAAACGTGAGAGAAAAGTTGTCAGTAGGAGAGGTTGGTATGATTTTTCTTACACATGTGATAGAAATAAAAAACTAGAAATTCTAAATAACCAAGTAAATTAACTTCCAGCGGAACTCAGACTACCCTGCGTGCACATTTTAAGTGAGAAAACATGATGCGTGTGTGATGCAAAATGATAATGACCAAGCTGGCACTCCTGGGTTTTGTACATGTCTTATTTCCTTTTCTGTTGCTGTGATAAAACGCCATGCCTAAGGCAACTTATCAAGGAAAGCATTTAATTTGGGCTTATGGTTTCTGAGAACTGGAGTCCATGGTGACAAAATGTAGGAAGTCAAGCAGTCCTCTGAGGGGGTAGTGAGGATTACAGGAAAAAAACAGAAAAGAAGACTCAGAGACAAAGATTAGAAACCAGGAGGACTGTCCAGTCAGTACTGTGGCAGCCTCGAGTTTAATTCTCCTAGGCTGTACTTTACACTATGGAGGGAAGCAAAGTCACAAGCCAGCAGAGACAATGGCTGATTTACATTTGATATCTGTACCAATCCAGAGGCCTCCCTATTCCTCCCTGTTCCTTCCTCCAAGATTAACAGAGCTCAGCCCCTCGTGCATCTTCTCTAATCATTCCATGCATCAGCAGGCCAGGAAATCTGCCAGGAAACTGCCTGACAGGCAGGCTTTCACGGAAGCAGGCAGAATGGCTCCTGACAACAAAGCAAAGGCATGGGGTCAGGAGCAACTGAGAGCTCACATCTTAATCCACAGATGTAGCAGGAGACAGAGAAGCACATAGGACATTGCAGTCTTTGAAACCTCAAAGTATAACACACCTCCTCCAGTAAGCCACGCCTCCTAACCTTTCTCAAATAGTTCTACAAACTGTGTGGATTTCAAGTGGTGTTTGTTTGTTTTATTTTTGTTTGTTTTGAATAAGCGCCTTGCCATACTGAGTGGACTGACCTTATACTTGGGAGCTCAAGTGATCTTTCACCTCAGCTGTGGCTGTTTCTATTCTTGTGTTCATTTGGATCCTCAGAATTGTTTGCATAGGAATTTGTATATACACACATGAGACATTGAGGGACCCTGCCCCAAATTGGTTCTCATTGGTAAATAAAGATGCTGGTAGCCAATGGCTGGGCAGCGCAGACAGAGGCAGTAGCCCATGTAAGTGGAGGGGAATGCTGGGTCCAGGGCAGCAAAGATGAAATATAACATTTAATAAATAATAACTCAGGATTATCAGAGGGAGGCAGATTAGCACATGGAGGTTAGGGAATGACCCATTGAGCTGTTTTAACAATATCTAAATATAAAGTCTATGTGTGTCTTTCATTTGAGAACCCAGAACAGGGTGGATAGCAAGGAACACCCCTGGGATCAATTTAAATATTTAGTTAGATATTACTATACTCAGCTTCCCAAAGCAGCTAGAACCTCAGGCATGTGTTGCCACACTATCTTTTTTCCCCTTTGTAATTTTATGTAAGCAAAATGTTTTTGTGTGAACAAGTATGTTTATATAAGGTCTTAAAAACTATTTCTATTTTTTTTATTATGAGCCCCTTTTTCTTTGTTTTTGACTTATTTATGTGTATGTCCATGTGTGTGTGAGAGCGTGTATCTGTCTGAATCACCTGTGTGTAAATGCTTACAGAGGCCAGAGCAGGGTGTCAGATCCCTTGGAACTGGAGTTTCAGTAAGACACAACCCCGTTCTTTAGGTGTTAGGAATCGAATATGACTCCTCTACAAGAGCAGCCATTATCAGTAACTCCTAGGCCATCTCTCTAGCCTTTAAAAGCTGTTTCTAACAAAAGGAAGAAGACAAGGCCTCATGATGTAGTCCACTCCAGCCTGAATTCCTGATTCTCCTGCCTCAGCCTCCAGTGTGCCACCACACCCAGAAAGGTAATACCATTGATAATTGCAACAGAAATACATAATCACAAATGAATTTAATTTTAAAATTAAAAAGTGTTTACAAAGATAGTACATTTCTTTAGACCCAGCATTCCAGAGGCAGAGGCAGATAGATCTTGAGTTCAGTGCTAGCCTGTTCTACAGAGCAAGTTCCAGAACAGCCAGGATTACACAGAGAAACCCTGTCTCAAAAAACAAAAATTAGCCGGGCATGGTGGCACACACCTTTAATCCCAGCACTCGGGCACTCGGGAGGCAGAGGCAGGCGGATTTCTGAGTTTGAGGCCAGCCTGGTCTGCAGAGTGAGTTCCAGGACAACCAGGGCTACACAGAGAAACCCTGTCTTGAAAACCAAAAAAAAAAAAAAAAAAAAAAATTTAAATTAAAAACAAGGAAAAATTAGATACAAAGAACATTTATGTAATCCCAGAGATGTTCCTAGTATTAGAAAATAGGAACTCAGATATTATACATATAGATGTTTCTCCTGGGCTGTGTCAGGTTGACAGCTGGGGCAAATTAGGATGTAATGTATTCTTTTAAAATCTGTGACTACAGAACACTCAAAGGATCCAAGACTTCTCTGTTCAGGGTCTGAGAGCTTTAAAGGCCGGCCTGTTGCTCTCTATAAAGTATCTGACACTTTCATCTGTTTCCAAATTACCCTGCACGATTTAATGGATGCTTACAGAAGATACAGGGTTATCGGGTCCGAGCCAAAAGCCGAAAACAAACAAAAAACTAATACTCACAACTCAGCAATAGCATGAGTGTGTCCCATTTGGGCTAATTTCCCTTTGCCCATAACAGTGCTCGGAGTCCCAGCGCAAAGCTTCTGTGTGATCATGCACACCTTTAATCCCAGCACTCAGGAGGCAGAGGCAGGCGGATTCTGAGTTCAAGGCCCGCCTGGTCTACAAAGTGAGTTCCAGGACAGCCAGAGCTACACAGAGAAACCCTGTCTCAAAAACCAAAAATAATAATAATAACAATAATAATAATAATAATAATAAATCAGATAAACCAAGGTTCACATCCATAGACCTTGGACGAGGAACCTAAGTGTTGCTTCTCTGAGATTTCGGGTAGATCATATACCTCATAGATGGCAGAGCTGAAGTTTCAACATAGGCCCTCTTGCTCTGTGCCCTGCATCCTGGTTAAGTAAGAGCGGCCCACTGAACAGGGTGTGTTAGTCTCCTTGGCCATAGTCACAAAGCACAGAAACCTGCCTTCTCTCTGGTCTAAGATCCAAGTGCTGGCAAAGCTGGGTGTACATTGTTGTTAGTGAAATGCCTCACACAGTGTGTGTCCTATGTCCTCCTGTGACTGCTGTTCTGTGGGTGTGTGCACTCCCTTAGTCGTCAGCCTTTCAGGAATTCAGCCCACCCATGACCTCACTTTACCCTGCAGCCTCCTTACAAGAGGGCTAGAGGGTTCTCACCTTCAAAATGAGAATGAGGAAGGGGGCTAGGACTGGTCCACACAGGCGCATGGACCCACCACGGCTCTAGAGTCTAGATCTTATTCTCTGTCTTCAGTATTTATCAACTTGCCTAGAGATAAGGCCATAAGCTGTAGGGTAGAAGACTTATCATTAATACGATTTTGATGTATATACAAAATTGTAATTTTGAACCCTTTTATTTTTATTAGAGCATTAGTTTGGATGAGTTCAAGTCCTTTTGCCGTTTTACAACGCATTTAGAAGACTTTGCTATCGCCATGCAAATGTTTAGTTTAGCTCACCGCCCCGTGAGGCTGGGTAAGATACATATCATTTCATTTCTATTGTCTGTACGTAGTTTCACTACTCAGGAGATGATGGTGATCAGGAGATGATTAGCAGTAAGATAATGCCTCTTGTTCTCAGTTCACTTACTCAAGAGTTGCTTTATTTGCTTTTATTTTCTTGTTCTCAAGAAGGGGGAAGGGAGTGGGATTTGACCATGTTACTGGGAGCCATGATTAAAGTGAAATGACTTCCTTTGCTTTCGTGATGTGTCTTAGCCAAATGTGGGATTTGAATACACTCATGTGGGTAATTTTGTGTTTACTTCTCAAGTAATGGAAGTGCAGATTAGATCCACTTGAACTGAATCGCCTGGCTGATTGGCAGTTTCTTGTTCGTTTTTTAGCAGAGTTCAAGAGAGCCGTGAAAGTGGCAACTGGACAGGAGCTCTCCGACAATCTTCTGGACACCGTCTTCAAGATCTTTGACCTGGACGGGGACGCGTGCCTCAGCCACAGCGAGTTCCTTGGGGTACTGAAAAACAGGATGCATCGAGGTTTATGGGTAAAACATCTTGAGTTTTGTTTTGTTTTTTAAGCTGTGTTTTTTAACATGTTTGCGACAATGATATTAAACCTAGAATTAGGGCAAATATAATATGTTAAGTGGAATCTTAATCATTTATACAGAGATTATAAACTACAGCCAAAACACTGAACTTTCTTTTACAAAGAATGATATTTAGTATTTTCTTTGCTTTAAAAATACCCTGAGTCGGGCTGGTGAGATGGCTCAGCAGGTAAGAGCACCCAACTGCTCTTCCAAAGGTGCTGAGTTCAAATCCCAGCAACCACATGGTGGCTCACAACCATCCGTAACAAGATCTGACTCCCTCTTCTGGAGTGTCTGGAGACAGCTACAGTGTACTTACATATAATAAATAAATCTTTAAAAAAAAAAAATACCCTGAGTTTGGGGAAACATCAATTAGGAGGACCTGGGCTCCACCCCAGATCCCATACGTGTGCTAGGCATGGCGGCGTGTGCTCAGTGGTGGGGGCTTAGCGTCTCAGTTCTGGGGAGACAGACAGTGGGGCTTCATGGTGGCCGCTAGCCAGACTAGCCTGCTTTGTGAACTTCAGGCCAGAGAATGACACCCAAGGCTATCCTCCAACCTCTGTCACTGTGCGTTTTTGTACACATGCATGCACATACACTTTGTATACGAGTACACTGTATTGTACAGATGGTTGTGAGCCTTCGTGTGGTTGTTGGGAACTGAATTTTTAGGGCCTCTGCTCACTCTGATCAACTCCCCTCGCTCAGGTACACTGTAGCTGTCTTCAGATGCGCCAGATGAGGGCATCAGATCTCATTATGGGTGGTTGTGAGCCACCATGTGGTTGCTGGGATTTGAACTCAGGACCTTGGAAGAGCAGTCAGTGCTCTTACCCACTGAGCCATCTCGCCGGCCCGCACATACACTTTGGACATATGTGCATACACACAAACTTGTATATTCATGTGCACACATACACACACAGAAATCTGAATTTAAATTCAGAAATCGGCCCAGGATCAGATTCTGGATCTAACCTTGGTTCTGACTTTGGATCTGACCTTGGACTCAATACCCATCTCCAGTTTCAGGTCCTGCTCTGCTGTGTATTAACTAATGACTCTTGAAAAGCCACTTAGTTTTTCTGTGCCTCAGATACCTCATCTATATAATTAAGCAAACTAATAGATTCTACCAACAATAGCTACATTGGGAGCTGCATGGAACTCAGCACCCATCATGGCTGCTCACAGTCAGGTGCTGGGCTCTGACTGAGGGACAAGCAAAGCCCAGAATTTTGTTTGCATTAGCATCTACACCGATAGTAGGAGTTAGGACAAGAGACAGGAAAGAGTGGTGATCAAGAATGTGAGAGCCGGGAGGCAGAGGCAGGCGGATTTCTGAGTTCAAGGCCAGCCTGGTCTACAAAGTGAGTTCCAGGACAGCCAGGGCTACACAGAGAACTGTATAGCTGTCTCAAAAAAAAAAAAAAAAAGAATGTGATGCTTGTATTCATGACAACTTAGAAAAAAATTTCATTTACAAAAATTCCCACAGCACATGTAATCTGAGGAAAATTAGTAACTACGGTTTTCATTTCATGTGTTTGGCAGCAAAGGCCACCTTCAGCTTTCTTTAGAGCAGTGTGGGAAGGCGATAAGGTTGTCAAGGGCGTGGAGCCATGCCTCACCAGAACACCAGTGACTGCTCCTCTTTCTCTCTGAGCACAGGTGTCACAGCAGCAGAGTGTGCAAGAATACTGGAAGTGTGTGAAGAAGGAAAGCATCAAGGGGGTAAAGGAAGCCTGGAAACAAGCTGGCAAGGGCCCCTTCTAAGGGGAAGCTGATAGAGCTCCAGGAGCCAGAAAGTGGTTTTCCAAGAGCTGGCTGTTTCTATGTCTTCATTGAATTGCTTTGGAGTGTGAAGATGTGAAGACTCACTTTCTGATTTGGGGATTTGGGAGGGATGAGGGGAGGTGAATAAGTGTGTGCCACAGTGGGAAGTCAGAGGCCAACCTGTGGGAGCCGGTTCTCTCCGTCTACCATGGGAGTCCCAGAGATTGAACTGAGGTCACGAGCTTTGACATCAAGTGCCTTTTCCTGATAAGCCATCTCACCAGCTCTGACTCCATAATTTCTTGGTGAATTTTCATTACACAAAGTATTCCTTTATGAAAATACATACCGCTCTATTAAACACTTGTGTGCAAAGTGTACTTTCTGAAGGGCTAAACAAGTCAGAGAAGGAGCTCCATTCCCAAGACAGGTACCGATCCCAGAAGCCGTGGTAGCTTAGGGAGTGATTGCAGTTAAAGGCTTGCTCCAGTGTGCTTTGCTCCCTGCCTTGAAATAGCACATAATGCCAGTGTCCTGTCTGGCAGCAGGATGAAGTATTTACATTGATTTAAAAAAATTATTTCTTGTTTAGATGTTCCATGCTTTTGAAATATAAATACAGTGTCCTCTCCCAGACACAGAGGGAGGGGGCTCAGCCAGCAAAGGACACAGCTGTGTACCATACTTTCCTAACAAGCAGCACACAGAGTTCCATCTAAAACCACTGGTACACACACAGATTCACACATCACACACATACAGAGATCGTAATAGCAAGGGTTCTTAAGCTAAGGTATCTTGGGTTGTGGGAAATATGGCACTATAAAGTAGTTTGCAATAAATATGAAATAATGTTATGTGGAGATGTACATGTGTATGTGTATGTATACAGGTGGACATACATGTATATATGGAAACCCCTGCTCCTGTAACTACCCCCATGTTTCTGAAGTGACCCCAATAAACCCATGAGCTCACCAAGCTAGACTTGGGTGATATTGCTACTTTGGTCTCTCATCCATTCTTTTTTTTTTTTCAGATTTATTTATTTTATGTGTATAAGTGTCTTACCTACAGATATGTATGTATACCTGTGTGTACCTGTGGATGGCGAGTGTGTGTACCTGTGGATGGTGAGATGCCATGTGGTACTAGGAACCAAACCCAGGTTCTTTGCAAGAATAGCAAGTGCTTTAAGTTTTTGAGCCATCTCTCCAGTACCCTGTCCTTTATCTGGTGAAACATTTGTCCATGTATCCATGGAAACAGTGCACAACAACAAAAATCATAAAACATGAGATTTGGGGGGCTTGTTGTATGGGTCTTGGGTTGTTTGGTTTTTTGGGGTTTTGGTTTTTTTTCTGTTTTTTGTTTTTTTTTTTTTTTTGGTTTTTTTTTTGTTTTTTTCAAGACAGGGTTTCTCTATAGTTATGGCTGTCCTGGAACTCACTTTGTAGACCAGGCCGGCCTTGCACTCAGAAATCTGCCTGCCTCTGCCTCCCGAGTGCTGGGATTAAAGGTGTGCGCCACCACTGCCCAGCTTGGCTTGTTTTGAGACAGGGTCTCACTATGTTACTCTGCCAGGCCTAGACCTTAACATGTAGTCCAGAATCTCCATTGAGTTCACAGAGATCCACCTGCCTCTGTCTCCCAAGTGCTGGGACTAAAGACATGACAGTAAAGTATCTCAATACCAAAAGGTTGGACACACCTGCAAGACGGAAGGACTACAGCAGAGACCCCTCACAGACGTGTCAGATAATTTTCAAGACTGCCCAGAATATTAAATAAAGAAACTACTGGGGTTTTGTTTTCTTCTTCTTTTTTTTTTTTTTTCAACAAATTGTGCTAGGAAAACTAGATATCTACATGAGAAAGAGTGAAGCTGAATCCTTACCTTTTACCATATGCAAAAAAAAAAAAAAAAAATCTACTCCAAACTCATCAGTGTGCTGAATGGAAGAAGCCATAAAGCTCCATGGCACTGGGACTATTTCAGGTTTCTTAGCTACAATGCCCAAAGCAC
>NC_034597.1:48986421-48997072 GCF_900095145.1 Mus pahari | reverse complement strand
GAAAGAAAGAAAGAAAGAAAGAAAGAAAGAAAGAAAGAAAGAAAGAAAGAAAGAAAGAAAGAAAGAAAGAAAGAAAGAAAGAAAGAAAGAAAAAGAAAGAAAGAAAGAAAGAAAGAAAGAAAGAAAAGAAAGAAAGAGAAAAGAGTAAACAAGACAAAGAGTATGCAAAGGATCTTCCTCAGAGCACAGCTCAAGAGACACTAGCAAGAAAGAGAAACCATAACTCTTAGATTAGAGGAAGCAGTTACAAATCATAGAGCTAAGGAGGACTGACATCTGGAAAATACAATCCCTACAACTTAGTAACGGCTGTTTAAAGCAGGCTTGCTGGCTTATACCTGTAACCCCAGAACCTGGGAGGCAGAAGCAGGAAGACCACCAGTTAGAGAGCGGCAAGAACTTGTCATACACACACAGGCAAACACAGAAGATGTGAAGGGGTGACTCTTTGTATAAGTGGAGCCGTGAACCTGAGAAGGCATGGCGGGTGGCACCCCGGCCTCTCAGGGTTGGTGCCACGCCTCTCCGTAGACACCCCGTCCTGCGGCTCTCACTCCACCCAAACCAGTGCTACATGGAAGACTCTGAAGCTGCGCTCCCAGCTTGAGATGCAGCTTTGGCCCTTCTCTGGACCACAGGCTTTGTGTGCTGACCATGAGGAAACACTTCCCAGATGACACCTCAGCGGTGCTGGTCTCCTACTAGTCACGGCCCCAGCTAACTAGAAACCCCTGATTTTTAATTGCACAAAGATGGCTCTATAAAGTCTCTGCTTCCTTCTGGAACTCCCCAAGCCAGACCTCTGTTGTCTGCACTGCTCCGCCACTCCCCCCATATTCCTGTCATCCAAGCTCCTGAGACAACTCATTGAACTCTGAGCACAGAATTGTTTTCTAGCTCAAAACCCGAAATATCTTCCACAGTCCTTCCAAAAACACCATGGTCAGATCCGTGAGAGCAGAACTCCATGACCTGTGCCAACCTCTCATCTAATTTGTTTCCTGTGCTGTGACAAACAACGTGACTGGAATCAACTTGAAGGGAAAGGGTTGAATTCAGCTTATGTGTCCTGCAGATCACAGTCTGTCATGAAGGTAGCTTCTAAAGGCTTCACTGCATTCTAACAGCACCAAGATGGTGACCAAACCTTTAAACATGTGGGTGTTTGGGGGACATTTAAGATCCCATGGACAGGAACCAGTGAGGCAGGTTAGCAGGTAAAAGCATTTTCGTTTGATGCCATGGGTTTGCTCTCTGGAACCCACATACAGGACTGGATATGGTGGCTCATCCCCATGAGACAGGAGGCAAAGACAGGACATTTGTAACATAGTGAGACAGATCTTGCCTCAAGTGAAGGAGGGAACTGACTCCTACATATGTGTTTTATTTGTTTCCGAGTCAGGTCTCACTGAGCAGTTCTGGCTGTCCTAGAACTCAGTTATCCCGACAGGCTAGCTTCAATTTCACAGAGATCGACCTGCCGCCTCCTCCCAGGTGCTGGGATTAAAGGATCACACCATACATTTATTTTTTAAGATAAAACTCTAATACAGGGCTAGAGAGATAGCTCAGTGGTTAAGAGCACTGACTGTTCTTCCAGGGGTCCTGAGTTCATTTCCCAGCAACTACATGGTGGCTCACAACCATCCGATGCCGTCTTTGGTATGTCTGAAGACAGCTACAGTGTACCCATAAAATAAAATAAATAAATCTTTTTTTTAAAGTAATAGTTCAAATAATTATAACATGGGATAAATGCATCTGATACCTCACATACAAAATGGATACTGAAGAGAAAATGAAATAGCTAAGAATGCATTAAAAAAAACTAATACAAATGAATTGCAATAATAATAACAATAAAACAACATGTAACCAGTAGTTCAGGCACAATTCTATTGGAAGTATGCCCCCAGATAAATTAACATTTCTGAAATACTCTTGGGTGACTGACCTTTAGAATATGTAACAACTTGGTAGAAAAACAAGCAAAGAGACTGGGCACAGTCGGAGGCTCCTGTAACCCCAGCTATGTGGGCAGCTGGGGAGAAGATACACTTGTGTTCAAGGGTTTGAGGCAAACCTGGGCAAAAGTGGGAAAGGAAAAGGGAGGGAAGAAACAAGTAGGAGCAGAGGGAATGGTGGGGGATAGAAGTGGGAGGAGCAGAAGGAGGGGGGCAGAAGGAGGAGGAAGAGGGAAGAAGAGGGAAAAGCAGCTGATGACTGCATTCACCTTGAGAGGGGAAAGAGCACAAAGATTGGCCTGAGTCCCCAAGAAAGCTCTGAGCTCATTAGTGAGCAGTGTACAAATTAAGACAAGTCACCAATCCATACTTACCAGATAGGCAAAAAATAGAATGTGATCTAGGAGTGTTAGCATGGACTCAGGAAACAAGATCCCTGTGTCTGCTGGCTACACACTGACAATCTTAAGAAAATGTAGAGGCAAGCCTGCCTCCTGGCCAGCTGTCCCCAGAGAAACATGCTCATGTTCAGGGGGTGGCTCCAAGGGCTTCCTGTCAGGACTGCCTGCACCAGTGTCCACCACTAAGGAAATAAATTGTGCCAAGGAAGACGGCACAAGTTAGAACTGAACAGCAGGGACACACATGTGGTCATGTACTAAGCTGAAGACACAGGGAGTGAGACCTAGAATGACCACAGTATATGTAAAACACCAGCTAGAGCTACTGACATGGCCCAACAGATAAAGATGTTTGTCACCAAGCTGAGTTCAAGCCCTGGAACCCACCTGGTGGGAGGATAGAATACAATCCCACAAGTTGTCCTCTGACTGCCACATACATGGGCATTATGGATCTCTGAGTTCAAGGCCATCCTGGCCTACATAGAGAATTCCAGGACAGCCAGGGGCTACATAAAGAGACCCTGTCTCCAATAAATAAAACTTCAGAAGCCTATGAGATAGCTCAGTGACTAAAGGCACTTGCTGTCAAGGCTGAAGATCTGATTTCAATCCAAAGAATTTGACTCCCAAAAGTTGCCTTGTAATCTCCACATGGCCCTCGCACCCATACATAAAATAAGTATAAATAAATAAATAATTTTTTTATTTAAATTACTTTTTAATGTAGGCACATTAAGAATCATTATAAGAATGCATGTTCTCAAAATGTGGAGTTCAAATTGAGAGTACAACCTCGTCAGCACCGTAAGATAATTGAGACATAAAGAGAAAGGTGATCGATCACAGTATCACTGCGTCGCTTTCAAAGAAATAGCGTTCAGGGCTGGTGAGATGGCTCAGTGGGTAAGAGCACCCGACTGCCCTTCCGAAGGTCCAGAGTTCAAATCCCAGCAACCACATGGTGGCTCATAACCATCCNTAACAAGATCTGATGCCCTCTTCTGGTGTGTCTGAGGACAGTTACATATAATACTTACATATAATATACTTACATATAATAATAAAAAAGAAAGAGAGAGAGAGAGAGAAAAGAAAGAAAGAGAGAGAGAGAGAGAGAGAGAGAGAGAGAGAGAGAGAGAGAGAGAGAGAGAGAGAGAGAGAGAGAAAGGAAAGAAGGAAGGAAGAAAGAGCGTTCAATACGAAAGTTCCACAAGATGGCGCCCTTGCATCCCAAAACGATGCCCAGGCACCGACACGGAAGCAGTACAGCAAGGCAAGGACTGTCTCAAAGGCCAATCCCGTGGACTGCCACGCCCTGGTGAGTATTTACCAGCGCTCAGAAGGACGTGCGCCTGCTGCTGGCTAGCGACGGGTTGTATTTGAAGAGGAAGAAAATGAAGCCCGGGGAAGTTCCTTCCGAGTCATCCCCACCAGAGCTTTGCTGATCGCGGTGTGCCTGTTAGGTACTCGCCTTTGTTTTGGTGGAATCAATCCTCCTTCCACGAGAGAGTGAAGTGAGACATGACGTTTCGCTTACAGCACTCAGGTTTGCAGAGTGTTTGTGAGAAGTATTTGATGGTGAGAAAAACACCAATTCTAAGGCCCAGAAAAAGACAAACTATGACTATTTTCTCCTCAAATATATCGAGTCATAACTTTATCATTTATCATTGCAGCATCATTTCAGAGACTAAAATCTGGAAATCACATAAATATCCAGCACCATGAAAACAGATAAGTAGATTATATGATTCAATTTTTGCCAACCAAATTAAAGTGTGAGAGGGCATACTGGGCTAGTCTTCCGTTAACTTGACACAAGCTTGAGTCACCAGAAAGAAGGGAGCCTCAATTGAGAAAATACCTCCTTAAGATCGGGCTTTAAGGATGTCTTCTCAATGAATGATCATGGAGGAGCGTCAGGCCCATTGTGTGTGGTCCTGTCCCTGGGCAGGTGATCCTGGGTTCTATAAGAAAGCAGACTGAGTAAGTCAGTAAGCAGCACCCCTCCAAGGCCTCTGCATCAGCTCCCGCATCCAGGTTCCCACCCTGTTGAATTCCAGTCCTGACTTCCTTCCATGATGAACAGCAGTGTGGAAGCATAAGCTGAATAAACCCTTTCCTCCCCAGCTTGCTTTGGTCATGGTGTTTCGTCACATCAATGGAAAACCCTAATTAAGACAGTGTAGAAATTAAGTTGCAGATGGTAAAGGGATTGGCTCACCATTCCAGCATCCCTTTTTCCACACACACTGGGCTCTGTGATGCTAGGCAGCGCCCTGGGGATGCTGGTTGCCTTTACCTGCTGGCTGGCAGCATCCTGGCCTCTGCCCACAGTGAGCAGTACAAGGGAGGCTTCAAGCCTGGGGTTGGAAAACAAGCCCTGTGATATCTCTAGTCTCGGCATGCATCCCTGCATCCCTGCAGTACCAGTCTCTGGCTGCTTTTTCTTTTTTTTTTTCTTTTTTTGGCAAGCCCAGAACCAACTCCATTGTTTGTGCTCTCTGCAGCATCCTTTCCTAATCGCGTAGGACTGACTGTTCCTTCAAGCCTCTTGCCTTTACGCCCAGACCGTGAACATGATAGCTGCTTCTAGCAGGGATTTCTCTGTGTCACTCCGGTGCTCTCTCTGGTTAAAATTCCCTAATACCTATTCCAAACACATCTTTTTCTTTAATCAAAATTTCTGTCATGCTTTTTTTTTGTTTTCTGTTTGTTTGTTTGTTTGTTTTTTGTTTTTTTTGTTTTTTGTTTTTCAAGACAGGGTTTCTCTGTATAGCCCTGGCTGTCCTAGAACTCACTTTGTAGACCAGACTGGCCTCAAACTCAGAAATCCGCCTGCCTCTGCCTCCCGATTGCTGGGATTAAAGGCGTGCGCCACCACGCTTGGCTCTGTCATGCTTTTAAAAGTTATTTATTGTATGTGCACTGGTGTTTTGTCTGTGTGTGTGTCTGTGTTGGATTCTGGAGTTACAGACAGCTGTGAGCTGCAATACAGATGCTGAAAATTGAACCCAGGTCCTCTGGAAGAACGGCCAGTGCCCTTAACCACTGAGTCATCTCTCCAACTCTACTGTTACAATACTTAATGTGGAGTATGATACAATGACCCTGAGCCAGGAAATAGATATAGATGCATATCTAGAGGGAGGACTGTCTTAGTTACTCTTCTATCGCACCATCACCAAGGCAAATTTCAAAGAGAAGTGCTTATTTGGGGCTTAAACTTCCATAGGGTTAGAGCTTATGACCACCATGGTGCAAAGCATGGCAGCAGGCAGGCAGGCATGGTGTTGGAGCAGCAGCTGAGAGCTCTCATCTTGAGACACAACCATGAAGAAGGGAGAAAGAAAACATTCAGAATGAATGTTTGAAACCTCAAAGCCAGACCCCAGCAACCCATCTAGTTCAAAGAGACCATGCCCCCTAATTATTTCCAAATAGTTCCAGGAGCATTTGCAAACCATTCTCATTCAAACCACCACCCAGAGAACAAAGGCCACAGTTCATTTCCTTCCCCTTCACCGGACAGCCGACAGCCGCGGCTCCTGTAAACATTCACCAGGGTGTGGCAAGTAAAAGACTTGGTGCTGTGAATTCTGTGTGAGTTTTTTATTCTGTTTTTGTTCCTTTGTTGAGAGGGTCCGTGTCACCATAACTGTCCTAGAACTCACTCTTGTAGGCCAGGCTTTGAACCGGCAAGTCTGTCTGCCTCTTGTCTCCTGAGAACTGGGATTAAAGTGTACAGCACCAGGCCCAGCTACTTATTTCTTACCAAACCTACCCATATATATGCATGTATTATGTATAAAATTTCACTTAGTTCCCTTAGCAAATGCTATGAGAATGGCACTTATTATATAGTAGCAGAACCTAGTCTGAGGGTGATAGACAAATTCTGCAACATCCCATTGCTAGTAAAAGATGAAGTGGGGACTTGAACCCTAATATCTGATTCTATAATCTGTATTTTTTCCTACTAAGCCCTTAAAGACCTTGTTATGGTTTGGATGCCATTTGACATCCCTAAAAATGCATGACTGAAGCTTGCCCCCCCCCAATGGGGTGATATTTAAAGGTGGTAGGATTAGGAAGAACTGAGACTCACAGGAGAAACCTAGGTCACTGAGATGAAGTGGGGTGCTGGGGCCTTCAGAAAGGACTAAACTACTCTCATGGCTCCTTGATGGAGTCCTTATGAAGGTCAGTAGTTATAAGACAGTGCGTCTAGAGTCTAAAACACTCTCTCCCTTTCATATGCATTCCTTCCACGATGCCCTCTGCAGTGACGTAGCTAGAGCTATCCCTGGGCTTCCCTGTTTCCAAGACTGAAGCCTCCAGCTTCTTATGCCTCAGTACAGCAACTGAAAACCTGAACACAGACTTCAAAGTCAATTTCACCTTAACTGTGTTCTAGGGCTGGGAGTGAAGCTTAATGGTGGAGTACTTGCTTAGCATGTTCAAGGCCTTGGGTTCCACTACCAGCACCACAAACAACAGCAAACTCCACCAGTTTCTCTGGCATAGTCCAATCTCTAGTCACAAATGTCTCTTCTATTTGAAAATGTAGAGGAAGCACAACAGTAACCTAATAACACAATGGAGGATAATGATCCTAGCTTCATTTCTGTTGCTATGATAAAATGACCTGAAAAAAAAAAAAAACAAAAAACAAAAAACAGCAACTCAGGGGAGGAAGAGTTTATGTATGCGCACAATTCCATGTTACAGACCATCTCAGGGAAGTCACCAGTTCACATCACAGCCACAGCCAAAAGCAAAGAGAGATGAGTGAATGCACGCTGCTGCTCAACTGATTGTGTTTAGCTCCACTTCTCCCCTCTTACTCAGTCAGGGCCCCATGCCTAGGGAATGGTGCTACCCATAGTGAGCTGGGTCTTCCCACATAAATTAAGGCAGTCTTCACAGGCATGCTCACAAGCCAGTCCGAGCTAGCAGTTACTCAGAGACTCTCTTTTATATATCAAGATGATAATTAAATCTAACTAACCATCGTATGCAAGACCTCAATGATTGAAATCATAAGATTAAAATTTTTCATAAGGAAAGCATGGACCTCCCTAATCCCATATCACTTATGAATTTACTTGCATTATTCAATGACTATCATATGTGTCTTTTATGTGCCTGACATTGTGATAGGCTCACAGTGGTAAGCAAATTAGGTGTAATCCCTTCTTCAGAATCTTATGATATCAGGAAGGTAACTGTTTTTAGCTGAGTCATTACATACAGCAGTGTTTATCTCACCTAAGTGTCCCCCAAAGGGAGTTAGCATAGACAAGAATATAGGGCTACTTGGGTGTTTCAATAGCCTCTTATGCCACCTCTTGAAACACTCCCCACCTGCACCTCTCAGTGTCCATGGCAACAGGTCCACTCCGCTTTGCTTTTAGAAACTTGTGGATCTGAATGACCTTACAGAAATGTCAAACCACAGAGATGGTGGATCTCTATGTTCCCTGAGGGCCTGATCCTTTCTGATCATGGAATTCTTAAGCCTTTTGTGTGACCTGTGACATCAATCCATGCATGTTTCCCATGACAGAAATTGAGTCCAGACTTTGTTTATAGCTTATAGGCCATCAATAACTCATGCCTGGACTGATCAATGAACAAGTGACCACAAACTATCTGTTTGGATTTCCAGAAAGTCAGACACAGTAGCTCTCACTGTACTGGGGATGTGTAGCCCATTCTCCCTGAACAGAAACATTCTCTCCTGGAAAGAAGAAAGTAAACATTCGACTTAGAGACTCAGAAACCTTAGCAAGTTACAATGTGAGATTCACAGAGACCTCTGCATGGTTCTAGAAGCAGTGATAAATGCTAGGAAGACAAAGCTTTCTGATTTCTGCCTCAGAGCTGTTCAGGGAGCTCCAGGGGCAGGGCTGACTACGGAGTCACCGCCAGCTCTCTTCAGCATTCTGATGATCACAGCTGTCTTTAAGTCACCAGTCACCAGCAATAACTGCAAGAAACCTCTCTTCCGTGCTCCCAAGAGCAATGTGGGGCTAGACTTGGGAGGAATCTTTTCTTCGGTTTATCATCATTGCCCTATCTCGAGTGGGTAGTTCCCTCCCTCCCCTAATGCACGCGTTTCCCCAGGAAAAGCCACAAGCAGAAATAAATGTAGCAATTGAGGGTGGGAATCTACCAACTTCAGAAGGCGGTGCAGAGATAGCTGGAGTGGTAGAAACAGATCTTTAGAGGACTGTAGAGAAAAGGGAGAGAGAGAGAGAGAGAGAGAGAGAGAGAGAGAGAGAGAGAGAGAGAGAACAGTGGAGGAAAGAAAGTGTCCACTGTGTCAGCAGTGCCTATAATAGAGGCACCTGGTATGCTTAGCCTGGGCACTATGTAAAACACTGCCTATTTGTAGCTGCACTTCTGCATGTATGGTGAGCTTGTCCACTTTGTGCATGATTTTGTTGGCCTTTCAAGGGTACTTCGTGTTTTAACAGTTCTGTCAGAATCCTGGTACATTTTCTTGATTGATAATTGAATATGAGAGGATCCAGTGCATTGTGGGTGGTACTACATCTAGGCAGGTCGTCCTGATGCTATAAGAAATCAGGCCGAGCAAGTCATGGGGAGCAAGCCAGTAAGCAGCACTCCTCCATGGCCTCTGCATCAGCTCCTGCCTCCAGGTTCCTGCTCTGAGTCCCTGTCCTGACTTCTCTAGTTGATGCACTACTGTACTTTGGAACTATAAGCAAAATAAATTCTTTCCTCACTTTGGTGGTTTGAATAAAAATGGCCCCTATAAGTCTGTAGGGAGTGGTGTTATCAGGAAGTAGGCCTTGTTGGAACAGGTGTCACTTTGCTGGAATGTGTCACTAAGGGGTGGTAGGCTTTGAGGTTTCAAACACTCAAGCCATGTCCAGTGTAACAGTTCTCTTCCTGCTGCCTTCAGATCCGGAGAGCTGTCCAGAACTCCTTCTCTTGCACAATCTCTGCCTGCAAGCTGCCATGCTTCCCGCCATGATAATGGACTGAACCTCTGAACTGTAAGACAGCCCCAATGGAATGTTTTCCCTTTTAAGAGCTGCCATGGTCATGGTATCTCTTCACAGCAATAAAACCCTAAGACCCTCCCCTGGTTGCATTTGGTCAGTGGTGTTTATCACAGCAATAGAACCCAAACTCAAACAAACATGGAGACGACACCTTGTTTAAGAAAAAGGCAAAAGTTACTGCAAGTCTTGTGCAGCTCACACATACACTTCAAGATGCCTGTAATGCAACATGTTGCCTACTTGATTTCCTTTCCTATAATCTACAACTCGAAGTTATAAAGAGATGGTTTCATGCCTAAGAGCCTTATTGTTCTTGTAGACAACCCAGGGTTCAGTTCTCTGTTGCAGGATATTTGATCACATTGTGAACCATAAGATTCTGAACTTGGAAAACCTTGTTGTGGTGTGGCTCAGCCCTAACACCTTTTATCCAAACCCTAACACCTTTCTGTTTACTGTAAACAAGTAGTTGTGGTGCGGCTCAGCCCTAGCACATGCCTTTAATCCCAAGAGCTCTCTGTAAACAGGAGCTAAATAAAGTCAACCCTAGGCCATGAGTTGGAGCGAGCAACCAGCTGACAGGGAGTGAACGTAAGGAGATTGAAAGGAGAGTCATTGAGTTGAAGGGTATTTAAGACATGGAGAAGGAGTTTTCTTCCTTCTGGGACATCAGTGGAGTAGGAAGGTCAGTCCGCTGGTTGCTTTCTCTGCCTCTCTGAACTGCCAGGCTTTCACCACAGTGTCCTGAGTCTTCATTTGGTAAATTGAAGTTTGGGATTTTTTTTTTTTAAGATTTATTGATTTTATGTATATGAGTATGCTGTAGCTGTCTGTAGACACACCAGAAAAGGGCATCCGATCCCATTACGATGGTTGTGAGCCACCATGTGGTTGCTGGGATTTGAACTCAGGACCTCTGGAGGAGCAGTCAGTGCTCTTCCCCACTGAGCCATCTCTCCGGCCCTGGGATTGTATTTTTTTAAAACAACAGCTCCCAATGCCCACACCAGTCACTTCACAACTACTTGTAATTCCAGTTCCAGGGGACCCCACACTCTCTGCCTTCTGTGAGCACCTATACTCTCACAGTGCACATAAAAATTCACATAGGAACACATATACGTATACCAATATAATAAATTTTTTTTAATTTTATTTATTATATGTAAGTACACTGTAGCTGTCTTCAGACACTCCAGAAGAGGGCATCAGATCTTGTTACGGATGGTTATGAGCCACCATG
>NC_034597.1:48983854-48986071 GCF_900095145.1 Mus pahari | reverse complement strand
TCTCTCTCTCTCTCTCTCTCTCTCTCTCTCTCTCTCTCTCTCTCTCTCTCTCTCTTAAATAAAAGAGTGTTGGCATTTAAGTCACTTTCTAAGTCTTTACAGTAAATAGACAGGGGCCTGCGAGAGATGCCTGGGGAAGGGGCACCTGCCTTGAAAGGCAAGTGATTTGAATTCAGTCCTTGTAACCCACTTGAAGGTTGAAGGAGAAAACTGACTCCACAGAATTATCCTTTGAGTACATACACATACACATGCACAGTTATAGTAATAGTAAATTAAATATAGCAAATGGGCCAAAATAAATGTTATACATGTATTATGGTACTGAGTATGTATCTATGTATATGAATATGCATATATGTACATATACACACAAAAATGATTGTTGAATCAAGCTACTACACCTGTTTTCACCTCAAATACTGTTTTTATACATACAGCATTTGGGGCTTACCCTCAACAATTTGAAACATGCAAAATACTGTCTTATCATCATGCTGTGTCATCAAGAACTAAAATGTATACGTTCTGTCTCTTTGAAATGTCTTCCCAACGGTCTTCACACACCACACATACTCACACACACACACACACACACCCTCTAGTAAACACCATTCCTCTCTCTGATCCTGTGAATGTGATTGTTCTGAATCCACACACAAGTGAGAATACTGCCTTGTCTTTCTGGTCCTCTTGGCCAGTAATTTTCCAAAGTGTTTATCATGCAAAACAAAGAAAGACTGAGAAACCACATCCAGACTCAGGCTGACTAAAAGGACCCAAGGCCTACATACATGTGAAAAGTCCTGGGACAGAAAATGGACCTTGGTGGGAACTGTGACATCCCAGTGATGTGCATGGCTTAGATTATACTGTTGGACATGCTAATTTTTGAGTGTGGATAAATATTTGACAGTTATGTAAGCTGACATTTGGGGAAGCTGGGGGAAGCTTCTACAGAAATTCTCTGTAATATTTTCCAACTAATCTGTAAAAGTAATATGGTTTCAGAAGTTTAATAAAAATTTTAAGGGGGGGGAATAAAAAAAATCATCAGAAGCTAAAACTGTTTACTGAAGCATGTTTTCATCCACTGTGTAAACATTCGCCATCACAGATGCTATGGGATGAGCCAACTCAGAGCCCTGGATCTGGACCTGTGGGCAGGGTGTGAGCACAGGGGCCACTCTCCCAAGTGCTGCAGCCTTTGAGGGACTGGACCAGCTCCCACACCCTGGGGCTGGCTCGTAGTTAGGCCACTGTTGCTCCCTCCAGGACACAGAGTCTTTGGACCTCTTTGCTCCTCTTCCTGTTGTAACCACGTGGATAAATCTCACGTCTCTGCTTCTCACTGCCTGGTTAGTTGAGGATGGATGTCCCAACCTAGCTTGTTTGGGCTGCCAGGGCCCATGACAGGTTCAGGCTCTGATCCATCATTGTCAGTGCATAGGTCATGAGAATTCCCCCACAGCCGGGGAAGGAGCGAGAAGAGTCTTTTACCTGAGCACATGGATGCTAAGCTTCAAAAACAGAAGCTGTGGAGTGAGCCCCAGAGCACTGGGACGGATGAAGATTAGATGTGGCTTTGCAACAAGTCATTAAAATCCATCAAGTTGCCAGTCCTGGTGGCACAGGCCTCCTATCCAAGCCATGCTGGAAGCTTGAGGCAGGAGGAACACAAGTTCCAGGCCTGCCTGGCTACAGAATGAGTTTGAGGCCAGCCTGGGGAATTTTGTGAGACCCGGTCTCAAAATAACAAGTAGGGAGAAGGCCAGGGTGCAACTCAGGTATCCAAGGTGTGTGCTACCCCTGATTCAGTCCAGTACCACAAAACCAAACCACAGCCTCAAGTGTGTTAGACAGGGCAGGTGACAAGGCTGGAATCCTAAAGAAGTAGGGTCTGATGCCACTGAGGAATAGACTTGCCAGTGAGAACAAGTAGGCTAAGTGTTGACGTCTGCTCCCTCACCCAGCATAGCCATAGCCATTGCTCCATGCCTGCCAGCTATTTCATAGTGGTACTGTAACATGCCTGCTAGTCATTGACACAGAAAAATAACTTGACTCAGTAGGGTCATGCTGATCACGTATCCTGTTATTTCTGTAAGAGGTTTGTTACTCTTAAGAAATTCCACGGGCTGGTGAGATGGCTCAATGGGTAAGAGCACCCGACTGCTCTTCCAAAGGTCTGGAGTTCAAATCCCAGCAACCACATGG
>NC_034597.1:48980631-48982134 GCF_900095145.1 Mus pahari | reverse complement strand
TGGAACTCACTCTGTAGACCAGGCTGGCCTCGAACTCAGAAATCCACCTGCCTCTGCCTCCCAAGTGCTGGGATTAAAGGCATGTGCCACCATGCCCGGCACGGCTAATATTTATTGTCAACATACATTCACCAAGGAGTCAAGTCTCTGGGCACAGTTGGGAATGATTGTCTATATTAGATTCACTGAAGTGAGAAGGCTTAACCTGAATGTGGGAGCTACTGCTCTGCAGGCCTAGGTTCTATACTGAACTCAAAGTGGGAAAGGGATTCCAGTCCTGAGCACATGCAGATGTAGAAGCCTTGAGCTCCTGCAGCCAATAATGACCTTCATGTGAAGGACTGTACCCTTAAACTGTCAACCAAAAGAAACATCTCTTTCCTTAATTTGCTTTGGGTTGAGTACTTTGCCCCAGTAATGAGGATGCTAATTAATTCACCATCAAAGTCTGTTCCTTCTCTCCATGGCTCCTCCCAAGACCTTCACTAAAGAATGAGGACTAACTTTTTTTTCCCCTGCTGGCACCAACTTGCATGGAGGCAGAAGCTCTGGTGCGTTCAAGATTCTGTGCTACCCGTAATCCACCGCCATGGCTGAGGAAAGCATAGCTGCTGGAGGTGTAATGGATGTTAACACTGCTCTACAAGAGATGCTGAAGATGGCCCTCATCCATGATGGCCTAGCGCGTGGCACACGCAAAACTGCCAAAGCCTTAGACAAGTGCCAAGCCCATCCCTGTGTGCTCACGTCCAACTGTGATGAGCCCGTGTATGTCAAGCTGGTGGAGGCACTTTGTGCTGAGCACCAAATCAACCTGATAAAGGTTGATGACAACAAGAAACTAGGGGAATGGGTAGGCCTCTGTAAAAATCGATCAAGAGGGGAAACCTTGAAAGGTGGTTGGTTGCAGTTGTGTAGTGGTTAAGGACTATGGCAAAGAATCTCAGGTCAAGGATGTCATCGAGGAATACTTTAAATGCAAGAAGTAAATAAATTTTGGCTCAAAAAAAAAAAAAGAATGAGGACTTACACTTGTGCTGTGAAAGAATCTAAATCAGAGTGAGAGGAGAGAGGGGGAGAGAGGGAGCGACAGAGGGAGGGAGGGAGAGAGGGAGGGAGGGAGAGAACTAGTTTATTGCTTGTATAGAGAAGAGCTACTGATTTCTTTGAGTTAATTTTGTATCTGGCCACATTGCTGAAGCTGTTTATCAGCTGTAGGAATTCTCTGGTGGAATTTTTGGGAGGAGGGGTTTACAAAATCTGTGTTTGCCGAGAAAGATGAGACGAGGCTACATCACTGTGGTGGTTTGGGTGAGAATGCCCCTCCCCTACAGGCTCATACACTTGTGTGTTTAGCCTCTAGTTTGGAAGGGTTAGGAGGTGTGACCTTGGTGCAGTAGGCCTGCTGCTGTGCATGGGCTTTGAGGTTTCAAAAGCTCATGCCAGGCTCATTCCCTCCTCTCTCTCTCTCTCTCTCTCTCTCTCTCTCTCTCTCTCTCTCTC
>NC_034597.1:48957845-48980561 GCF_900095145.1 Mus pahari | reverse complement strand
CTCTCTCTCTCTCTCTCTCTCTCTCTCTCTCTCTCTCTCTCTCTCTCCCTGTGGATCAGGACGTAAACCTCTCAGCTACTGCTCCATGCCTGTCTGCTTTCCATCATGATAATAATGGACTAAAACCTCTGAAACTATAAGCAAGCTCCCAATTAAAATATTTCATTTATAAGAGCTGCCTTGGTCATGGTGTCTCTTCACAGCAACAGAACAGTAACTCTTATGCAAAAACACTCAATAAAATACTCACAAACCGAATCCAAGAACACACCAATGACATCATCCACCGTGATCAAGTAGGCTTCAGCCCAGGGATGCAGAGTTCAGTATATGAAAATTGTCCAATGTAATCTACTATATAAACAAACTGAAAGGAAAAATCATCTCATTAGATGCAGAAAAAGCCATTGACAAAATCTAACACTCCTTCATGTTAAAAGTCTTGGAACCAGGCATATACCTAAACAGAATAAAGGCAATCTACGGCAAGCCAATAGCCAACATCAAATTAAATGGAGAGAAACTTAAAGCATTTCCACTAAAACCAGGGACAAGACAAGGCTATCCACTCTCTCTCCATTTCTTCAATACAGTACTTGAAGTTCTAGCTAGAGCAATAAGACAACTAAAGGAGATCAAGGGGATACAAATTGGAAAGAAAGAAGTCAAAGTATTGCTATTGACAGATGATATGATAGTGACCCCAAAAATTCCACCAGAGAATTCCTATCGCTGATAAACAGCTTCAGCAAGGTGGCCGGATACAAAATTAACTCAAAGAAACCAGTAGTGCTTCTCTATGCAAGCAGTAAATGGACTGAGAAAGAAGTTAGGGAGACAATATCCCTCAAAATAGCCACAAGTAATATAAAATATCTTGGCATAACTCTAACCAAGGAAGTGAAAGACCTGCATAACAAGAACCTCAAGTCCCCGAAGAAAGAAATCAAGGAAGATATCAGAAGATGGAAAGATCTCTCATGCTCATGGATTGGTAGGATTAACGTAGTAAAAATGGCCATCTTACCAAAAACAATCTACGGTAATTAATGCAATTCCCATAAAACATTCCAACTCCATTCTTTATAGATCTTGAAAGAACAATTCTCAATTTCATATGGAAAAACAAAAAAAGGATAGCTAAAACAATCCTGAACAATAAAAGAACTTCTAGAGGTGTTACTATCCCTGACTTCAAGCTGTACAATAATAAAAACTACATGGTATTGGTATAGAAAAAGACAGGTAGACCAATGGAATCAAATTGAAACCCAGAAATAAACCCACATACCTATGGACACTTGATTTTTGACAAAGAAGCCAAAACCATATAAAGGAAAAGGGAAAACATCTTCAACAAATGGTGCTGGTCTAACTGGATGTCTGCATGTAGAAGAATGCAAATAGATCCATATTTATTACCCTGTACAAAACTCAAGTCCAAATGGATTAAAGGCTTCAACATAAAATCAGTTACATTAAATCCAATAGAACAGAAAGTGGGGAATGACCTTGACTTCATCAGTACAGGAGACAACTTCCTGAACAGAACAGCAATGGCTCAGGCACTAAGATTAAACAATTAATAATGGGACTCATAAAACTGAAAAGCTTCTGTAAGGCAAAAGACACCATCAATAGGACAAACAGCAGCCTACAGATTGGGAAAAGATCTATACCAACCCTACATAAAGAACTCAAGAAGTTAGACACCAATAAACCAAAAGATCCAATATAAAAATGGGTTGCAGAGCTAAACAAAGAATTCTCAACAGAGGAATCTTGAATGGCCAAGAAGTCATCTAGCACTGCAGTTTTCTGGAAACCCTAATATATAAAGATCACACATAGAGGCAGGCTTTTTGGCACTTGGCTGTAACTTCAACACTGCCAAGAACAACCCTCGAGGATGGCAAGTCCAGTGCTAGACTCAGCTACATGTGGAGCCCTGTCTCCAAAAACAGACACAAAACAAGTAATAAGAAAGGCTACCTTAGAGTAGAGTCTGCCACCTGTGTTGCTCAGTTTTGGTTTTGTGGTGCTAAGGATGGAACGTGGTTCTAATGTCAGCTTGGCACAGATTAGGATCACCAGAGTGTGAACCCTCACCCAAACAGCTGTCCTGGCTGGCACGACTGACCTGGGAAGAAGGAAAATCATCTTGTCTTGGCTGCCCCGCTGCTACTTCTCTCTTGTGGCTGCTGCTCCTGACACTGACTTCACAACTAGATTTTCCAAGCTTTCTCCACGGGCTAGGGATCCACCAATCCTTAGAAACTTTCTAGGCTTCTGGCACCACGCCAGGCCTGCTGTGGCTCCCTGCCTTGTGGACGGAGCAACTAAGGGTTATCGAGAGGAAGCCTAGTGGGCGGCAGCTACTGTTGGGACTTCTCTGACCAATGAGACACATAGCCTCAAGGACCACATACACCTCAAGGATTCTCAGTTCTCAAATTGTGTGTGTGTGTGTGTGTGTGTGTGTGTGTGTGTGTGTGTGTGTTCCCACTGCTTCTGTTCCTCTAGGGAACCCTGACTGACATAGGAAACTGCTTTGGGGTATCCACCAGAGAAGACCGCTCAGACACAGATTTAAGCCAATAGAAAAATCACTATTAGCCAGTCTGGGATCCCAGTGTAGCACCGAGCTTTTCTCAGGGCGAGCTTTTAAGCGCCAAAACCATGCCCTGGATTGACACAACTCAGCAAGAGCTGTTAGCCAGGAGCAGATCCACAGAAGCTAAAAACCAAGGTCAGTACATTAGGGACTGTCCCAGAACCTCTTGTTTTAATGGGCTAGGCCTTTGCTTTCATTATTGGCAGGTGGTGATTTCTATGTGCCGTTTTATGGTCTGAACGGCACTTCCATCATGGAGTCAGTTATGCTAAGATCTGGGCCTCTGTTACAGAACTCAGGATCTGGAGGGTAGGAAATGTGGCAGTTTGGGGGCCACACCCAGTGCTTATCCCAATTCTCTCTGGGAATGTATTACTTGTGAGCCACTGCTGGTCACCATCCAGCGCTGTCTTCTTCAAACACTTTGACTGGCATAGCACCATCTTGTCCTGACTCATTTTGTGGTTGCTTAGACAGTTCTCAGCTTTCTACTTCTCCAACAGTCATGTCGGCCTTGACAACACACTTGAGAGTTCCATGTCCCTGCACGGTCCAGATGTATTAACCAAAATAATATTTAGACAAAACTAAAATAACTGAAGAAGTCATAAGTTCAAATGAATTGTCATGTTACTACTGTGGTCCCATCAAAACGCATGTTGTAAGGTTACTCTGACCCTCGTGTACTGTATTGTACAATAGAATACGTATATTGTATTGGTTTTATCAGTGTAGTTGTCTGTATCTTTCTCTTGAGGATTTATTATATACAGGGTGAGGGTAAGGTGGGGCACCGGACTGGAACATGCTTTTCTTGAGGCCCTACATAAACTCCCTAGCACACATATAAAAATTCACAAAGTACAGGCACCCCACCCCACCCCACCCCCCACCCCATACACCATCAGCAGGGTGTGCTGGGAGTCTAGAACCTGGTCCCTCTGTGAGCGTCTGTGAATTGCCTCTGACTCTACATGCCTCAACTTTAGGTTGACAGATTCTAGAGTCATTTGTTCCTAAAGCAAGACACGGCTCTCCTGTAGTTCTCGGGGAAAAAAAATTTTCTTTTAATGTGGGTAGTGTGTGGAGGAGGGATTCCTCATCCCTTGTGAATTCCATCTCGGGAGGCATATAATAAAAGGTTAGCAACAGAAGAGCGTCCAGATGTATTTACTATTATGTTTTATGTGACACGGAGCCTTGAGAAATGAAGGTTCAAACAGGGAAGCCTGTCTGTTTTTATAGCTGCGACTGGAAGAGAAAAGGTGTGACTTGATAGTAATAAAACAGGAGCTTAGCAAGGCCTGTTTGTTCAGATGCTTCATGGCATCTCCATGTCTCCTGGGCTAATGGTTTCTTTTCCTGGGGTTCAAGGAGGGCCCTCTACTGTGTGGGTTGTATGTTCCACCACTGAGCCAAACCCCCAGGCGCCCTGCATTCTTCTCCTTCCCCCCAGCCTCTTTGGTTTTTGGTTTTTCAAGACACGGTTTCCCTGTGTAGCCCTGGCTGTCCAGGTGCTTGCTCTGTAGACCAGGCTAGCCTCTGACTCACAGAGATCTGCCGCTGCCTGTGCCTGTGCCTGTGCCTGTGCCTGTGCCTGTGCCTGTGCCTGTGCCTGTGCCTGTGCCTGTGCCTGTGCCTGTGCCTGTGCCTCCCCTCCCCCTCCCCCTCCGCCTCGCCTCCGCCTCCACTCCTGCGCCTGCCTCTGCTCCCCGAGTGCTGGGATGTGCCACCACCGCCTGTCTTCTGCTATTGCCTTTTACTTGCATCCTTTCTTAGTATTAGATATCTTGATGTGTTTTGGGATTCTGCTTTAATTCAGAATATGAACTCCCTTCTCTTCTCTCATTTCCTTCATTGAGACACGGTCTTAACATATTCCAGCCAGCCTGCCCTCAAACTCAGTCCCTGTCAAAGACTCATGAGTGCTGGGAACCCGGGTGTCTGCTGCCACGCCTGATTTACCTGAACTCTTTCCACACCCACACCCACATGGCTTATCTAAGCCCCAGTGATCCTCCCCAACCCTTCAACCCATAGAGAGAACTTGAACTATATTTAGGTCCCTGCTGGTGGTTGCAATGGAGACCCCAGAAATCGGTCATCAGGCTAGCTGGCAGCTGGCAAAAAGAATGAGGGAAGGAGGTGGAGGAGGCCGGAAGGGAGGCCACAGTCAGAGACTGAATACGTTTTTTACCCTATTTCTTTTGTTGGTGTGGTACGATAAAGGCTGAGGACAGAGAATGCAGTCTTTTCAGTTTCCATTTTCTTCTGTCGCTGCTGTGTTTTGGAGTAATCTGGTTAGGAATGGCTTGTCTCTGCAGCCCAAGTTCAGGTTGCCCTCAACTCTCCTGTGGAACTGCCTACCGTTGATCTCCTGGTCTGAAGACTTTTTTTTCTTTTTACTATTCTTTTATCCATAGTCAGAGTGACTGTCATCAAACCCGGTTTTTCTGCTTACATTTTCTGCTCACCTTACCTGAACTCAAAGCAGTTGCAGAGAGGAGTGAAATCATGCCCAGCAAGGAACAGAAAGGTCTAGGATGCTGGTTCTGACCATTTACATGCAAAAGAACATGAGCTAATGCGTGCCCATGAACACCAAACACACAGTTCCCAAATGTCAGCAGGGAACTACCCTATCCCTGACCCTGCCTTTAAAAGAAAATTACAACCTGCCCTAAAGATGGCATTAAGACCCAGAGGCACTGGTCAGTGATGGTGGCGCAAGCAAGAGTGAGATCCAGGACAGACAAGGCTATACAGAGGAACCCTGTCTTGAAAAACTGAAAAACAAAAACAAACAAACAAACAAACAAACAAACCAAAAAAACCACTGTGGCTTAGAGTGCTTTGCTTCCAGAATCTAGAGAATTAATTTCTGTTGTTTTAAGCCTCTAGCTCAGAGGTTCTCTACTGTGAGTCTCAACTCCTTTGGCAAACCTTTATCTCCAAAATTATTTACCTTATGATTCATAATGGCAGGAAAATTTCAGTTATGAAACAGCAACGAAAATAATTCTGTTTGGGGGGTCACCATAACATAAGGAACTATACTAAAAGGTCACAGCATTAGGAAGGTTGAGACCCATTGCCCAGGCTTGTGATTGGTATGCTCCCGTAGCCAATGTTATATGTAGGGAGCAAATTAAATCCTGAGTGAATGTATGTTGTTGACATAAGTGCAGCCATGTCAAAGACTGACGCTTCAGCCCCATGGGACTGGCAAAGCCTCCTCTGGTTAGAATGAAAATGTTGTGACTAAAAAAAACGTCCACTGTCATTTCCCCCACTCTCCTAGGATGCTAATGGCCTGAAGACGCCCCTATGGAGATTAGCTAAACCCACCTTTGTTTAGCTGTACACAATAGCCCTCTTTTCTCTTCACCTATATGCAATAACCTGCTTCTCTGTTCCACTGTATATAGCAAACAAGCTGAATTTCCAGAGTGTTGTGGTTGAGTAGGAACGGCCCTCATTGGTTCATATATCTGAACTCTTGGTCACTAGCCAGTGGAACTGCTTGAGAGTGATTAGGAGGTGTGGCCTTGGAGTGGGTGTGGCCTTGTTGGAGAGTGGCCCAAGTCCGGCTCAGTGGCTTTCTCAATTGCTGCTGCCTGCTGAACTCTTAGCTCCTTCTCCAGCACCATGTCTGCCTGCCTGTCTCCATGCTCCCTGATATGCTGATAATGGACTAAATAAACCTCTGAAACTGTAAGACAACCACAGAGATGCTTTCCTTAATAAGATTTGCTGGGGTCATGGTATCTCTTTACAACAGTAGAACATTGACTAAGACACAGGGTCCATTAGAGAGCCCAGACCACCCAGTCTTAGCTCTTCTGTGTATGTCCTTTCTTTGTTCCCTTGGTGACCCATTAGGTCAATCCCTGGAAGAGTGAGACTCAGAAGTTACAATGAAGTGACACATGAGAAATTGCATCTGTTTTACATAGAGGCATTGAAGGGTATTAATTTTAGTATGGCTATAAAACTATATAGTTTTATAGTCTTTATAGTCTTATCTATATAAACAGAAAGATGTCCAGAGGAAAGCGGCTTCCTTTCCTACATGCCAGCTCTAGCCCTCGGACAGCATTTGGTTATATTTCTTTTGTTTTTTGTTTTTTGGGGTTTTTTTTTTGTTTTGTTTTGTTTTGTTTTGGTTTTTGGTTTTTCGAGACAGGGTTTCTCTGTATAGCTCTGGCTGTCCTGGAACTCACTCTGTAGACCAGGCTGGCCTCGAACTCAGAAATCCGCCTGCCTCTGCCTCCCAAGTACTGGGATTAAAGGTGTGCACCACCATGCCCGGCATTTTTTTGTTTTTTGAGACTTGGTTTCTCTGTGCAGCCCTGGCTGTCCTGGAACTCACTCTGTAGGCCAGGCTGGCCTTGAACTCAGATCCACCTGCCTCTGCCTCCCAAGTGCTGGGATTAATGGCGTGTGCCACCACCGTCTGGCATAAGAGATATCATTCTATTTTTTTTTCTTAATACTAGTTTTTCTGTCAGTCCTAATTCTGTCAAAACCACCTAGCCACCCAGCCTTACCTCCCTGGGAACTAAACCCATCACCACACATGTATTTTATGTGGTCTTGCACTGGGCTCCATCCCCAGCCTCCAGATTCCATGTTGTATCTTAATGCTTTGAGACAGTCTTTATCTGGGAAAAATAGCTGAATTTTACCCATTTTAGTGCCCTAGAGTTGGGTCAACTTTGTAACTAATATGCAGTCAAAAATTTGAAGCCAGAATATGTTTGCTTTTTTTTTCCCCCTCTAGACAGGGTTTCTCTGTATAGCCCTGGCTGTCCTGGAACTCACTGTATAGACCAGGCTGGCCTTGAGCTCAGAAATCTACCTTCCCCTGCCTCCCGAGTGCTGGGATTAAAGGCGTGGGCCACCATTGCCCAGTGCTTATAGGTCTTAATGTCATCTTTAGGGCAGGTCATAATTTTCTTATTGTATACATGTTACTTTAATGTTAACAGTATTGTATGGTGGCTAAATTTAATACTCATTTTACTAAGTCTTTATCAAACTATAATAGCAGTTACCTTCTTCTTGGAGACTTTAGTAAATAGTCTGTTTTAGCTGACCTCAAACTCACAGAGATCCACTGTCCTCTTCCTGAGTGTGTGGAATTAAAGACACGTGCCACTATGCCCAGGGCCAAAACCCAACCCAACCCAAACCAAACCAAACCAAAAACCTTTCAGTTGTCCTCAGACAACCCCTGGGCCACACATCTCATGAGCAGTGGTTCATGCACGTCCACATACAGGATGTAAATAAATAAATGTACTGTGTTTTAAAAGAATGTCTGAAATGATTTCTAATGATTGTACATTATGATGTTTCACAGTAAGGCTTCTAGATTCTAAGATTGCAGTCATTACTTAGCAGTCTCCAGCTGTAAATAAATTATTGAAGATCCCACTCCAGGAAAGGGCTGTTTCTAAATTCTGCGTTCCCAGTGTAACCTTAAATGTGGACTCCAAATCAAACTGACCTGCTGTATTGGCTTCCACTTTAAATCTCAGACTCCTACCAGTTCAAACAAAACATGGTGGGGAGAGTGATATGAGGACCAAATTATTCCAGGGAATTCTTCATTGGAGACACATTAGAATCACAGGAGTCTTATATTTTAATATATATAATATTTTTCTTGCTTGCACGCTTGAGTGGTGCATGGCCTTATGTAATAGGGAACCCGACTTGTATTGGTCCTGAAGAATCTAGAGGAAGAGTGTTATACAGAGAGCCACCCAAGGCACACAGGGCAGCTAAGGATTCATTCCTCTCTCCTTGTGCATCCCCATCCCTCTCATCACCCAGTCCTAGTCGGCCTCCTACACACCCTCTCTTTTCCACCAAGGCACCCCCAAATCCCGTGGGCGGACCTAAACAAAAGCCCCGCCCCAATATTAGGCCCCGCCTCCTTTGGTCGGGTAGCCCCACCCCCTACGGGGATTGCCAGGCGCGGGGCTAGGGGCGGACCCGGGCCAGGCGCCGGGAGGGGCGGAGTTGCGACGTCGCCCTTCGCCACAGCAATCGGCAGGATGAGGGGCGGGGCCGGGGGTGGGGCCGGGGGCAGGGGCGGACCCGGGCCCGGCGCCGGGAGGGGCGGAGTTGCGGCGTCGTCCTTCGCCACAGCAAGCAGCAGGATGAGGGGCGGGGCCGGGGGCGGGGGCAGGGGCGGACCCGGGCCAGGCGCCGGGAGGGGCGGAGTTGCGGCGTCGCCCTTCGCCACAGCTTGCGGCAGCAGAGCCTCGGGGGCGGGGAAGCTGGCGACAGGGCCGCAGGGGTCTTGTGGCCCTGCAGAATCGTGGGCAGCGGGACCCGGCAGTCAGCAGAGGAACATGGCGCCCTGGACACTCTGGCGCTGCTGCCAACGCGTGGTGGGCTGGGTTCCGGTGCTCTTCATCACCTTTGTGGTCGTCTGGTCCTACTACGCGTACGTGGTGGAGCTGTGCGTGAGTGAGTACGGGAGGCGCGGCGCGGGCGGCGGCGGGCCGGGCCGCGGGTGGCAGGCGGAGGCCGCGGCGGCGCGTTCTTATTCCGCGGGGCGGCCTGCGCTTCCCCAGCCGGTGGGTTCCACGTCCGAGGGTTCCGGCCCGCGGTTCTCCGGCGGTGGGGGGCTCTGTCCGTGGGTTCCTGCCCTCGGCTCGCTGCTCGTGGGGTCCCGAGTTCGGGCCTGCGCGCCGCCCACGCTCCAAGCTTCCGGGTGGCTGCCGTCGTCTTGGGGCTCCCACCCTTCTGTGACGGAATGCTCACAAAGGCCCTTCCTTTTGAACTAGAGAAATCCCCCTTCTGCGACGGCTTGTGAGGTCAGTTTGGCTTAAACACGCACACGCACATACACGCACAAAGAAATCTTTTCCTCCCAGATTGTTGCTCTCCAAACTGCGCGAGAAGCGCATAAGCTGAAAGCAGCCTCTGGGCCTGGGAGGGAGGTGTGTCTCCCGGGTCTGCAGTGAGGGCTCAGGCCCTGGTTTGGACTGTATTTGATCCTTTTTAATATTCATCTGGGGGTCTCAATGCTGGATTTACACAAAATGATGTTTTGAGGCACCAGGAATTGAACGGGAGGTGCAAGCTCAATGTTTTTTTTTTGTTTTTTTTTTTGGCTGTTTATTTTGTAGGTTTGTATTGTTTATACCTTTAGTTTTAGGGCTTTGGTTTATTTTTACTTTGGCTATTTCTCTTATTTAATTTTTTTATCGCATCGTTCTTACCTGATTTCCTGGGATAAAGTAATAGCATTGCATTATACTTACATGACTTAGCCAATTGGTTCATTGTCATTAACACCCTAGGCCATTACTGTGTCAGTGATACTAAATAATTGCCTGTAAGCTTCGAGTGTGCGTTTTATACCTACTGGCTCTTTACTGTGTTTGTCTCCCATCAGCATTATTAAATAAAAGCCTAAGAAAAAGCAGCCCCTTGGTTTCCCAAAAATGATGTGGTTTTAATTTTCAGACAGAGCCCTCGGTTATCTGAAGGACAGATTTTCTTTGGGGAAAAGCATATGGGGTAAATACAAGAATGAAAAAAAAAAAAAAATCGGACTTGCTCAGCGAGTAAGGGCACTGATTGATTGCTCTTCCAATGGTCTTGAGTTCAAATCCCAGTAACCACATGGTGGCTCACAACCATCCATAATGAGATCTGACACCCTCTTCTGGTGTGTCTGAAGTCAGCTACAGTGAACTTATGTATAATAATAAATAAATCTTTAAAAAAAAAAAATCACTCAAAAAAGGTAGAGCCTAGACCTCAATTGTGGCTCTGGATTTGGTGACCTTGAAGTAGCTCAAGTTTTCTGCAGGTTTTTAAGTGACAACATCCTTAAGAAAATTACTTTGCTACTTAGAACATCTGATTTAGAAGAAACAGAGTACACCTGCACTCTCGGGAGGCTGAGGCCCAGGCTAGTGAAGCCAAGACAGAAGCAGAGGCAGGCGTATCTATTGAGTTTGAGGCCAGCCTCCTATGCATAGTGAGTTCTAGGACAAACAGAGCCATGTAGAGACCCTGTCTCAAAACAACACAAAGTAATTAGTGTGTGTGTGATGTACAAGGGTGCACAGGGGCCAAGGCTCACTTGAGGGGGTTGGAGGATAACTTTGTTCCTAAGACTGAGCTCAGGCCATCAGTCTGCATGCTAGCTGCTTTACCTGCTGAGCCCTGTCAGTGGCCCAAACAGAACAGTTATCTCTACAGCTGGGCTAGGGTAATTTAATTATGGAATACCTTCCCACCCAAATAGTAAATTTGTTGCATATAATGATTTAGACTCCTCTTTTTGAATAACAGAATGTTTGCTAAAATTGTTAAATTAGAATTGACTCTGTTTAAATATTTTTATTGTTTTAATTTTGAGACAGGGCCTCTCAGTGTAGTCCTGGCTGTCCTGGAACTTGCTTTGTGGACCAGGCTGGCCTCAAACTCAGAGATTTGACAGCCTCTGTTGGGATCAAGGGCAACCCCTCACACCACTCCCCCTTATAGTTTTGAAGTTAAAGTTCCTGAAGGAACATTAAACATGTGAATTAGATTCAGATTGCACAGATTAACTTGAAAATAATTTTTATTCAAAAATATTCACAGTGAGGTTAAAAAGTCCAGTAAATTTTTATTATGTCAGTCTCTCATTTTTACATTTCCTACGTGTTTGTGTGTGTGCATGTCTCTGGAGTCAGACTTCTGGAGTTGGTTCTTGGATTCTATTTTGTGGGTTGAACTCAGGTCATCAGGCTTGGCAGTAAGCCCCTTGACCCAGAGTGTGTCTATGAATAAGTGGAAAGGAATATGAATAGAGAACTGCAGTGTGTCAGTGGGCAGAGAGGGAGCGCGCGTTTCCTATACCCTCCTCTTTCCCTTAGTGTCCCAAGAGGGGTTTGTCTGCGGATGTAGGAAGTGAGACTCTGAGCCATGTGGAAGGAACTTACTGACTAGGAAATGATTCAACTAAGCTGCTGTCTTTCAGATTGTATTAAGAGAAGAACCAAAATAATACTGGTTTTAGTTTTAGATTGGAATTCCCCTTTAATTTTTTTCCTTTCCAAAGCTAATATTTGAGAATGCTCTCTTTTCAGGTTTCCAGCATTTATCAGAGCACTTCTGTCAGTCACTGTAAGCTGTAGGAGTAGTGTATGTTCTTGAGCAAGTAGATTATAGAGGCGATATAAGCAAGCCCTTTTATTCACTTCTGAGGAAACCTTTCGAAGAGCTGTGTGGTTTCTCCAAGGAAAGAGTGAACTTCAAGTAGAGATTTGGAAGAGGGGCTGTAATTTCTGAGCTTATATCCATGTCTTTCACAACATTGCCACATTTATAATGAGGTAAGCTAACTGTTTTGTTACCTTTTGACCCAGGTTCACTATGTAGTCCAGGCTGGCCTGGAACTCAACAGAGATCTTCCTGCCTCTGCCTCCTGAGTGCTAGTATTAAAGGTGTGCACCAGTTCAGTGTTTTTGTTTTAAAAGTGGTATTTTTCTCTTCATTGGTTTTTTTTTTTTTTTTTGTAAGCACAGGAACACTTTTCACTCAGCTTTGATAGTTTTTTCCTCAGCTAGATTTTTTTTTAAAGATTATATTGCAAAAATGTGCAAATTTTGTTATTAAACTGCTGATAGTGTCAGGATTATATGTGCTGTCTAAGAGAAGGAGTCCCCACATCATCATGATGTACAGTTTAAAGATGGTTAATACTTCATGCTCTTCCTGTAAACCAGGAAGCAATGTAGACTTAGGTGTTCCTGAGCAGAGGACTGCCCACTTTCACATATTGAAATAAGAGGTGAAGAATAACAGCGACTACATTTCAGGATAAATTTCTGTAAGGTAGAAAGCCAGATCTTTGAAAATTAACATTTTAAAACAAAAAATTTTGTAATGGTTGGCCTTTTTTTTTTTTTTTTTTTGATTTTTCTTTTCGATACAGGGTTTCTCTGTGTAGTCCTGGAACTTACTCTGTAGACCAGACTGGCCTCGAACTCAGAAATCCGCCTGCTTCTGCCTCCCAGGTGCTGGGATTAAAGGTGTGCACCACCACTGCTCGGCATGATTGGCCTTTTTAAACATGTATTTTGACACAAGGGCCTGATTTTGTAGTCCAGGATGGCCTCAAACTCACTGTAGCCCCCCTGCTTCCTCTTAAGTGCTCGGATTGTAGACTTGTATCCCCATGCTCAGCCTGTATTTTGATTTTTCAAGGAATAACTGATATGTTTTCTATAAGTATTTAAAAACTCTCATTGACTATGCTGGATAGTTCTATGTCAACTTGACACAACTTTAAAGAGAAGGGAACCTTAATAAAGATTCCTCCAGATGATCTTGCTGTGGGCAAGCCTGTAGGGCATTTTCTTAATTAATTTTCTTAATGGGCCAGCCCATTATGGTTGGTGCCATCCCTGGGTTGTGGTCCTGGGTTCTATAAGAAAGCAGGCTGAGCAAACCATGAGGAGCAAGCCAGTAAGTTTCATTCCTTCATAGCCATGTATCAGCTCATGCATCCAGGCTTCTGCCCTGTTTGAGTTTTAATCCTGACTTTCTGGATTATGATGTAGAAATGTAGCCAGATAAACCCTTTCCTCCCCAAGTTACTTTTGGTCATGGTGTTTTGGCACAGCAACAGAAACCTTAAGTAAGACAATGAGCATAATAAATATCATCTACACATACTTTTTGTTTTTGTTTTGCGACAGTCTCTCACTATCTAGCTCTGGCTATTTTAGAAGTCTTTATATAAACCAGGCTGGTTTTGAGTTCACAAGAGATCCACCTGGCTCTACCTCATCAAGGTGGTAACATCAAAGATGTGTAGGAGTTTTCATATCTTGCCCTTATATGATTCCCTTGCCAGCCCCCAGGTAGCTAGATTCATCTTTTTAAGTCAAAATCAGGCTTCTTAAATGTCTGCTTCACAGTCCCCACTAGTTTTCCAGTTTGCTCAGTCAGTTCAGCTGTTTGCATGGCCTATGGCCCTGACTTTGTTTTTTATGCTTCAATTAAATAGTCTACCTATCAGTCCAGGCACAGTCACCTGAGGTCCATTCTGCTTCCTGTTCTACTGTAGTGCTGCTCCCCCACCTGTGACAGGTCTCTGTTTACATTGTTGCTGTCACCCATGGAGGGCCCATCTGACTCTCTACACAACTGCTCCCTTGTCTAGACTTTTACCCCACACCTCTTTTTCTTAGCAGCACGTATGTGTCTGACAGTTGTTTTTCAGCTGAGCACTATGGTTATTGCTGTATTTCTAAAGCCTAAAGTAGGGAAAAGTAAAATAGAACAGACTAGGACCAGGAGGGGGCTGGTGACGGCTAGGCAAGACTTCTCAGCCATGGCCTCTGTTTCCTCAGACAGCGATCCAGAGGAAGTCGGGGTCCCCTTTGGGTTCTTCGTCTCATCAATAAATATTCATGAATATGGATTCAAATAAAACACAAAGACAAAGTTTATTAATGTTTAAAAGAGAAACTTCAGAACGGGCGGGCTAGAAACCTCAGCATCTGCCTCAAGGAGGCAAATGGAGGGCAGACAAAATGGCTGTGAGAAAGCCAGGAAGCCAAAAATGTTGAGGCAAAAGCCCCAAACTTAAGGAAAGCAGGCTTAGGAAAAAGGTGGAAAGAAGAAAGGTTCCAATTTTGTAGAGAAATCAAAAAAAGTTGGTAGACCTAAGAATCTGCCTGCCACCTATAAGTTTCTATATTAGGGCCAGGGATTCTGGGAAAGAAATACCCAGTATCTCATTAAAGAACTAATTATTTCTTCTGTTTCTTTAGCATGACTTAAAGTGTGAGTGGGATGGGCCCTTAGCCAGCAACTGAACCAGCTCAGCTTGAATGTTAGGTCTCCGCCCAGGCCAAGATTCCATTTCTACTCTTAATAACATAGCTTCAAGAAAGACAGAAATACAGGTTCTTACTGTGTAGCCTAGCTAACCTGGAACTTATCTGTAGTCCAAGCTGGCGTTTTCAGCTCACAGAGATCTACCTGCCTCTACCTCCTGAGCAGTGGGATCAAGATTGTGTACTAACACACCCTGATCTTCAGCAGATTCAAAACCTGCATCTGTATTTAGTTGGCAGTGAGGGGCACATGACAACTTTGCTTTCTCTTAGTTGTGTTAGGTATCTAAAACAGTATGTTTTTAAAAATTATATATTCTAGTTAATGGGGAAGTATATTGGCAGTGGAACAGAATATGGCAATTAAAAATAGACAATACGTACAAAAATCTAGACTATCGTAAAGGTAGTGCCTCAGATCATGAAGGAAGTGATGGGACAACTGGTAAGAGACCACCAGTAAGAGAGAACCAGACCCGTGCCTCACTGTTCAGGATTTGATTACACATGGGTAAAATCTCATTTTCCTTCATGTGTTTATCTTGATTATTTTCTGTCTTGTCTTCTGAGTTGCTACAGTGAAAGCTAGGCCTAATGCCTGCTTTGCAAGACCTGTTCCACTGAGCTAAATCCTGACCTTGTACTCTCACTAGTGAAGGAGAACAGAAAGAGTTCCCTGTGGCCTCACCCAGATTTGCTGCATGTTGTTGTTTCTCCCTCTCTGCTTCCTCCAGTCATCATCTCCTGAGTGTTTGAGAGGAAGCTGTGCATGCCATGTGCCTTCACTGTACACGTTAACATGTTTGCCCAAGCTTTTGTACATATGTATTGTATTTGAGCATATTCTCCTTTGTCCCCACACAGTTCATTTCTTTTTTTTTTTTAATCTTTTTTTAAAGATTTATTTATTTATTTTATGTAAGTACACTGTAGCTGTCTTCAGACACTCCAGAAGAGGGAGTCAGATCTTGTTACAGAAGGTTATGAGCCACCATGTGGTTGCTGGGATTTGAACTCTGGACCTTCGGAAGAGCAGTTGGGTGCTCTTACCCACTGAGCCATCTCGCCAGCCCCACAGTTCATTTCTGCTGTTATGTTTGAACCTTAAATGAGAGAAAACATTTGTCATTCTGTGTTAGCTTAATTTGTATGATGTGATTATCTCCATTTCTGTAAACAGCATAACTTTGTTCTTCCTCCTGCTCCACCATCCAGTCAGGGTTACAGACTAAAGATGGACATGGTAGTTCATGCCTGCAGTCTCAGAACTTGGGCAGAGACAGGATTGTGAGTTCAAGGCCAACTCTTGTAGTGGCTCAAGAACTCTGAGTTGTGAGGTATGTAGTGAGTACATAGTGAGTTCCCATCTCATAGAACAAAGTTGATTGTGAGGATGCATAAGACCCTTGGTTTGAGCCAGAAAACTGCAAATAAAAGGGGGGGGGGCTCACAAATTATAGCTGTACTTTAGTGCCTTCAGTGAAGTGTAACTGGCATTTTTAAAAATCACAGCAGGCATGCTGTGTAGGATGCCCTTCAGTTTGGGCTCATCTGGAGTTCCCTCGTGATTAGATAGATGGCCTGGAGCAGGAGTGCTGCAGAAACCATGCTGTGTCACCTTTTAACGCTGGTTGCCACTTGAGATGATGTGTGCCAGGCTTTTCATCTGTTCAAGATGCAGTTTTCCTTTTTGTCAGTGTTCTGGTAGGCTTGAATTCCACCCTGCAGATTTGCTTTCTAGGAAGGACTGCTCAGCTGTGGCAAGTGTGGCCAGCAGGCTACAGCCAAGCTCTTTCAGTGTGACTTGCCTCACCCAAGGTCACACCCTTCCTGGTGCAGCCTGCTTGCAGTGAGAGAGCTGGAGCTGCTGAGCTGCTCCCTGCAGGGTTCCCTGCTGTGTCACTGCAGAACCTCTGCTGTATTTAAAGAGTGTTCCTTGGCTCTGTTCCACTGTACTTCACCTTTTTGTCCTGTTACATTTCGCCCAGAAAATAGGTGGCACCTCAAGCTGTTTCAGCACCTGCTTTATGCCTTAGTAAGGGTTTCTCTTGCTGTGGAGAAATACACACAGGACCAAAAGCCACCCATAGAAAGAAGACTGGGCCAGAGCTGAAGCAGAGGCCAGTGAGGAACACTTCATTACCTTGCTAAGCTCCTGCATGAGTCACTACGTAAGAAAATGTCCACAGACTTACAGGCCAGTCTTGCAGAGACAGACTCTTAACTGTGGTTCCCTCTTCTCATATTAATCTTAAATTGATAAAATAAAATAAAAAATAGCCTGGCTTAACTAATCTGATTGTTCTTCCAGAAGTCCTGAGTTCAATTCCCAGCAACCATATCGTGGCTCACAACTATCTGTAATGGGATCTGATGCTCTCTTCTGGTGTGTCTGAAGATAGCTACTGTGAAAAAGCAGTAGTTTAAAAAACAATTTTGTAATGCCATCGTTTTGTCTATATTAGCTAGAATTCTGTAGGCAGGAATACTTTACCTTCTTGTATATGTGTGTACATTCACACATAAGCACACTAAGGCATGTATGCAGAGGTCAGGGAACAACTTGGTAGAGTTGGTTGTCTTCTTTTTACCATGTGGGATCCAGTGATTGAACTCAGTCAGGCTTGGCAGCAAGCACTTTTAGCTAATGAACAATTTATCTCATCAGCCTTTTGGTAACTATTAAGTTAACTTGTATTAACTTCCATCAACACCTTCAGCAGCAGTGTCTTCCTTCACCACAGTCATGGATTTTTTTGTGAAGCCGAATCTTGAATCAGCCACCTCTGCACTGGGCAACAGTAGGGAGAGGTTTAATTTTGTTCTCAGTGTCAGTATTACTGGTCTGACTGTTTTAAGATTCTTGGATGAACATTATAAGGCATTCTGATTGATTATCATGCTTTGTGTCCTTGAGAATCCTGAATCTCAAGAAAGAAAGTAAATACAAATACCAGGTCAAAACAAAGGAGAGATGGTCCAGCAGTTAAAGACTATTTGCTGTTCTTTCAGAGGACCTAGGTACATTTTCTATCACCCAAATGGTGGCTCAAAACCATCTATAACTCTAGTTCTAGGGGACCAATGCCTTCTGGCCTCCTCAGGTGCAAGGCATGAATGTGGTACATATACGTAAGTCAGGCAAGCACTTACATAAAAATAAATCTAAACATTAGGGACTAGAGAAATGGCTCACTGGTTAAGTGGTGCATACTGCTCTTACAGAACACTTGAGTTTATTAGTTCCTAGCATCAAGTTGGGCAGCTCTCTGGTGCCTGTAACCACTCCAGAGGAACTGGTGCCGCTATCTGGGCTCTGTAGGCCATCTACACACACCTATATAAACACATTCATACACACAGTGTAAAACTTTTTTTTTTTTTTTGCAACAGGATCTCAACATAGTCCTGGTTATCCTGGAACTCAACTATGTAGAGTAAGCTAGCCTTGAACTCACAGGGGTCTGCCTTTGCCTCTCAGATACTGGGGAGTAGGTGAGAATTCAAAACTTATTAGACTGGTGATGGTTCAGCAGGTCAAAAACCCTTTGCTCCTAACCTACTGATCTGAGTTCATTCCCTGGGTCCCACGAGATGGAAGGGGAGAACTGAATCCTGCAAATTGTCCTCTGACCTCTTGGCCCACAAGCTCATGTGCAAAATAATTAAAAAAAAAAAAAAAAAAAGGTAAAGGCTGTTAAGTGAAGACCTTGTAAGGGTTCTTGTTGGCTACATTTGGAACAGTTTGAGATCAGTTTGTAAAGCGCTTGCCTAGCATGCATGAAGCTCTGGGTTTGATTCTTAGGACTCTATAAACAGAATGTGGTAGTGCTTACCTCAAATTTCAGTATTTATCCTCAGCCATGTAGAGTGTTCAAAGTCAGCTTGGGCCACTGGAGAGCTGTCTGAAAAACAGAAACTGTAGGCATCAATTATAATTAAAAACATCAGTATAGACTTCCGAGCTATTTTATCTTTAAAGTTGCATACACAGGCTGGAGAGGTGGCTCAGTGGTTAAGAGCACTAACTGTTCTTTCAGAGGTCCTGAGTTCAACTCCTAGCAACCACACCATGGCTCACAACTACCTGTAATAGGATCTGATGNCCTCTTCTGGTGTGTCTGAAGAGAGCTACAGTGTACTCATATTAAAAAAAAAAAAAAAAAAGTGCATACACAGGCCAGGCATGGTGGTACAGACCTTTAATCCCAGCACTTGGGAGGCAGAGGCAGGCGGATTTCTGCATTCGAGGCCAGTCTGGTCTACAGAGTGAGTTCCAAGACAGCCAGAGCTACACAGAGAAACCCTGTCTCAAAAAAACCAAAAAAAAAAAAAAAAAAAAAAACCCACTAAAATGGAGATAGCATATTCATGGAATCTAAGATAATAGTATGAAGATATCTGTTTTTCTCACATTGATTCATAAGATCAATATAAAACTAACCAAAGCCAAGGAGGCTTGAGAAAATACTGTTGTGTATGGATGTTTTGTCTGCATGTATGTTGATGCATCATATGCATGCAGTGCCAGGAGGGTGTCAGATCCCCTGGCACTGCAGTGATAGATGGTTATGAGCTGCCATGTGGATGCTGGGAACTGAACCCTTAGAAGAGCAGCCAGTGCTCCTAACCTCTGAGCCATCAAGGAGGTGTTTTTATTTATTTATTTATTTATTTAAGAAAAAAAAAAGTATGGGAATACATACCTAAAGTAGCTAGTACCTGTTGTGCCTTCTTCCTAGCTAGAAGACTGGGATGCACTGAGGGTGATTGTCTCCCGAGAAGGTGCTTACCTGTCTGATTGGGTTGGGCTGTTTCCCACCTCTTAACTGAACATTTGAAACTGGACTCAACAAATTTGTAAAAGTAGCAAGATCATTTTATTCAAAGAGAAATAAGAGGAGATGGTGCAGATTGTTATAGAGGGTACAGTGTCAGAACTGACACAAGACCACATGACTGAATACTAAAGGGTCCACTTACTTGGGCCTTCTGTTTATGGGGATCAAGAGTTATTTGGTTGCTATGGGGCGTGGTGAGGGTGTTCTCTGTTGTGGTGATGGGTTATTTTTCTGTATTTATGTCCTCTCCCATAATACATCTGAGATTTTAGTTGTATGCATACATGATGTTATATATGCATAAGATAGTAAATGGTGGATTTTCCTAGGGGTCAGAGCATGCACCCAAACCAGTTCAGACCAGACTGGCTCTTCAGTTATTCTGATTTAGATATATTAGGAATATATTTGAATAGAAACTAAGTTTGTTTAGCTTGAATGGGGAGAGGGTCAGTGATTGCTAGGTGTACTTTTAGGAGAGGAATGTGTGAGCATAGAATGCATAGGTGACGGAACTAGGCTGCCAAGTGCATTATTATAAAATGTTGTACATAACCCAAACCAAGTACACTCCTAGGCTAAATGACCCATGTTTGCCTGCCTCATATCCATTTGTCCCAGTAGATTTTTGACTCAGTTGTGTGTGTCATCGGCAGTGATGATGTGAATTCTGATTTGTATAAGAGTTTGTTATTGTATCTGGTCCTCTAGCTCTAACAGTCTAACTTCTCCCTCTTCTGAAATGTGCTCTGAGCCTTAGCTGTAGGGTTGTGTTGTGTTGGATGAGCACTCTCCATGGTTAGTACTTCTCTGCATCTTGACCAATTGTGGCTTTCTGTAATTTCCATCTCTTAGATCCACATCATGTACTCTTTCCCTAAATAGGTATGATCACTGTGCATCAGTTAAAAGGAAATTTGTACATGTGTGTGTAGGTCAGAAGTCACTCTTGGATGTCTTCTCTCAGGAACTGTCCACCTTTGTTTATATTATGTCCTTTCTTCCCATCCAACCATGTCCAGCTGTCTCTACTTATTACACACACACCCTACCCCGTCCCAAATACTACTGATTAGGCTAGGTTGCCTGGCCACCCAGGGATCTGCTGTAACTGTATACGCAGAATTAGGGTTACACATGCTCACCTCTAGCACTCTGGTGGTGGGGATTAAGCACATATCCCTGCATATTTGCAGCCAGTACTTTACCTACTGAGTCATCTTCCAGGCTCAAAGAAACATATATTGAATACAGTTTTCAGACAGAGGTTGGTAAGGTATGCTGTAGTCTAATAAAGAGAATAGTCCTGTTTTGCTGATTAAGGAAAGTACTAAAGAGCTCTGTCAACACACCTGAAGTTTAAAGAGGTCTAAAAATGTTAAGTAGTTATATTGTTAATGTTTTATGAAAATGAAATTAAGATAAATACTCAACCTGAAATAAACTTCATGTACAAAGTATATTTATTTTAATTTTTCTTCTGTTCTAGGTACTATTTCCAGAACAAGAGAAAAAGGTAAGACACTCTTCATCTTAACTTCAAGTAGACTCTCAGTTGTAACCATGTACTTTTTATTTAGTAGTGAATAAAGTGTTTTTGTTTTCTTAAAAGTAATTAAAAGGAGAGAGAACTCTGTTTCTTCCCAAGTATACAGTATCTTAAGTGGTTAGCATAGCCATGGTTTTGTAAGGCTCCTAGTACTTTACTCTGTAAATGCATGCATTTTTGCCTTGCGTGTTCTTCAGAACTCTGTTTCAGTTCCAGTAGCAGTCTTCACTGGGTTGAGGGGAGAGCTTTCATAATGCCTAAATGCTACGAGTGGTTCCATTGTTCATATATTTGTTTAAAATAGTACATTATTAGTAACAGATACTTAACGAAATAACCAGACTTGAAATTTGTATTATTAGATCAAGGGAATAAAAGAGTTTATAATGGCCAATCAAATGACACCTAGAGGGAAAAGACTAAATTTTCTAAAAAGACTTTCACTAGCATTAAAGAAAATTTTAGGAGTATCATTGAAGTAAACTTTCAAAACTAAAATTAGATTTTAACATGCAAAAACCCAGAAGATTTTAAAACAGCTGAACAGTTAACACTTATTAACATTGATTTATTTTATTTTCTCTTTGGTTTTTCAAAACAAGGTTTCTCTGTGTAGTCCTGGCTGTTTTGGAACTTACAGATCTGCCTGCCTCTGCTTCCCCAGTGCTGGGATTAAAGGTCAGCACCAGCACCACCCAGCTTAATATTTATTCTTATTACCAGAAATAATCATGCCGGACTATTTAAAGTTGCTCTTAAGTCTAATTTTCAGCAATAGAAGAGCCATAGATTTGGTCTTGGTAGTCCTGTCGTTCAACTCATAATTATTTTATGTATGTTGATAGTATAGACACAAAATGCAGAGAATTTCTGAAGATTTTGCTTTGTATATTTTAAGGCAGGGTCTTTTGTATAGTTCAGGCTTTCCAGAACTTGCTTTGTATCTTGAACTTGAAATCTACCTGACTTTGCCTTCAAATGGTAACGTTGCAGACAAAACATGCTCAATCTCCAAATGCCAGTGTCACAGGCATATACCATCTGCTCAGCCTTGACATTATTTTTTCAAAGTTCTCATATGTATTGATATTCTTGAGGGTTTTTTTTCTTTTCTTTTAAAAATTTATTTATTTATACAGTAAACTGTAGCTGTCTTCAGACACACCAGAAGAGGGCATGAGATCTCATTACAGATGGTTGTGAGCCACCATGTGGTTGCTGGGATTTGAACTCAGGACCTCTGGAAGAACATTCAGTGCTCTTAACCTCTAAGCCATCTCTCCAGCCCAAGGTTTTTTTGTTTGTGTGTGTGTGTGTGTGTGTGTTTTTTTTTTACTGTCTTAAAGAATATTTTTTTTCTTTCTCCCCCTTATTAAAGGCTGTCTTATAAGGAACATTGAGTTATAGGTGATTTTTGAATATAGACTTTTTGATTTATAGATTTAGATTTTTCTTAGAGCTTTGATTTGTTTTTTTGCATTTTTAAAAATTAGATATTTTCTTTATCTACATTTCAAATGTTATCCCCTTTCCTAGTTTCCCCTCTGAAAACCCCTATCCCCTTCCCCCTCCCCCTGCTCCCCAACCCATCCACTCCTGCTTCCTGGCCCTGGCATTCCCCTATACTAGGGCATAGAGCCTACATAGGACCAAGGGCCTCTCCTCCCATTGATGACCGACTAGGCCATCCTCTGCTACATATGCAGCTAGAGCCATGAGTCCCACCATGTGTTTTCTTTGATTGGTGGTTTAGTCCCTGGGAGCTTTGGGAGTACTGCTTAGTTCACATTGTTGTTCCTCCTATGGGGCTGCAAACCCCTTCAAGAGCTTTGATTTTTTTTTTTT
>NC_034597.1:48952109-48957820 GCF_900095145.1 Mus pahari | reverse complement strand
GTGTGTGTGTGTGTGTGTGTGTGTGTGTGTGTGTGTGTGTGTGTGTGAGAGAGAGAGAGAGAGAGAGAGAGAGAGAGAGAGAGAGAGAGAGAATGCATACATGCACATGAGTAGGTCAGAGGACAACTTCTGGGAGTTGCTTCTCACATTCCTGAGTGGCCAAATTCTGTCTAGTGAGTGTGCTTACCTGCTGAACCATCGTGCCAGCCCACTTCAATATGTGACTAGAAGTTTACCTTTTAATAGTCTTATAAACTGGGCATGGTGGACATGCTTGTAATCTCAGCACTTGGGAGACTAAGATTAAGAGCTTTGAACTTCAGGCCAGCCTGTTCTACACAGTAAGTTTAGTAGCACCCCAAGACCTTGTCACTCCAAAATCAAGAACTGAAGGGTGCTGGGTGGTTGTGGCACACCTTTAATCCCAGCACTTAGGAGGAAGAGACATGTGGATCTCCGTGAGTTGAAGTCCAGCCTGGTCTACAGAGCTAGTTCCAGGAGAGCCAGAGCCAGGGATACACAGAGAGAAACCCTATTTCTAAAAAAAAAACGAGAGGTGGAGGGGAAACGCTGAAGGGCAACTCAATGGTAGGCTACTAATAAACACACAAGACCAAGACCAAGACCCTAAATGGTCCTCAGCCCTCCCACCTCCCCCCAAAGACAACACAAAACAAATCACAAGAATTTGAACTTAGTTAAAACCAGTATTTTCTCTTACTATTATTTATCATCTGTTAATTATATCACAAGCATTGTGCTAAGAGCTTAATTTTATTACACTGAAAGCAAACCATTTTGTTTGTGTGCATGGAGGGTAGAGATTTCCTAAAGAAATAGTAAATGTTAGAACCGTTCAAGATGTGGCTAACCAGTTTTTCTTTGAAATTGTTTAGCAAATGCTGTTTCTTCAGGTTTTTAAAGTTACAGCATTCCAAATCTAATCAAATTGTTGGAGACATACCACAGTTGATCACACTTTCCACTATTGTTGAGTAAAAGTTGGTCACTTGGAGAGACAAAGTATAACTTGTTCCAAATCACTACCACCCCTGAAAGTTCTTAGTGTCTATGTATTGATGTTCTCTTTCTGTAAAAAGTTCTCTGTAGGATTTTGAAGTAATCATGCATTTTACTACATGTTAGTCGTGTGGAAGTTGAAGTTATTTTGTAATACATATGGCGCACGCCTTTAATCCCAGCTCTTGGGAGGCAGAGGCAGGCAGATTTCTGAGTTTGAGGCCAGCCTGGTCTACAAAGTGAGTTCCAGGACAGCCAGGGCTATGCAGAGAAACCCTGTCTTGAAAAAAAAAAAAAAACAAAACCACCACCACAACAACAATATAAGTGGAAGTGAAAAGAAAGTGTTTGAAATGTAGAGGAAGTCATGATTTGGGTTCTATTTTGAATTCAACTACTAGTTCAGAAGTAGAAATGACTAGTTAAATGCTGGCTAGAAAAGTGGAGGAAAACATAATTTTGAAGTGAAGACATAAATGAAGGACTTTAGATTTTTATCAAGCAGTTGTGAATTTCAATTCTGGCCTTAATATTTAATACAAGTGACATTAAGTAGGATAGTGAATTTTCTAAGCCTCCTTGTTTACACTCATAAGGGTTAGAAAGAAAGCATGTCATATGCTAAGAGGCTTTCCATAGGAAAAGGAGCTAAGGTCAGATGTGACTAAGAAGTCCCCTAGTTACGTAGGATACATTGGTGTTTTGCATTTATTTTTTATTTTTTTAAAGATTTATTTACTTATTATATCTAACTACACTATAGCTGTCTTCAGATGCACCATAAGAGGGCATCAGATCTCATTACGGATGGTTGTGAGCCACCATGTGGTTGCTGGGATTTGAACTCAGGACCTTTGGAAGAGCAGTTGGTGCTCTTAACCACTGAGCCATCTCTCCAGCCCAGTGTTTTGCGCTTATGATTTGTCATTTTTAAGTACCTGACTTGATTGAAATGAGTGCTGTAATTGAAGTCTAAGCAAGTGTGAGTACAGAAGAGTGGCCTGTGAAAAGTAAGCTCTGGGAAAGGAGAGGACTTTTGTGGAAGAAATGGCATTTAATTTGACTTTAAAAATGAGTGGAAGTTCAAACTTACTTCAGAGTGTATATATGGAACACTTCACACCAAAAAGAGTTCATCCCTAGTCCGTGGTTCTCGCCTCTTATAAAAGCCAATCCTACTTGTTTCAAATAGAATGACTATAGAACACAACACAAGGTTAATACCATATTAGCGAGTTGATAGTTGGAGTCCCATGTGTCTTGACCCTAATCTCCTTGGGAAAGATTAGAGCAGAAACTCATGGTGGAAACTTTTTTTCATTTCCTATGTTGATTCTAACCTAGACAGGAATTGAGTTATTCAAGTTTCATTATTTTTGGTGATAGTAAAAACATTTTAAGTTTCTATTTCCAATTCCCCCTGGTTCATAGTGATGGGTCCTTTTAAGTAATTTAAAAGTTATTAAAAATGAACATTTAAGGAAAACTTAAAGTTACAATAACAGCCAGTTATGGGCACACATGTGTTACACTAACACTCTTTAGCTGTCCTCACGTAGAAACAGAGGTAGGAGAGTCATGAATTTCAGGCCACCTTGGACTACATAGTAAGTTCAAGGCCAGCCTGTCAAAAAACTTTATTTTAAGAATTCAAACCCAGGGCTGGAGAGACAGCTCAGTGGTTAAGAGCCCTGACTGCTCTTCCAGAGGTCCTGAGTTCAAATTCTAGCAACCACATGGTGGCTCACAACCATCTGTAATGAGATCTGATGTCCCCTTCTGGTGTGTCTGAAGACAGCAACAGTGTACTTAAATCAATCAATCAATCAATCTTTTAAAAAAAAAAAAAAAAAAGAATTCAAACCCAACTGGGCATGGTGACACACACACTGCACCAGACCTCAGAAGGTGTTCAAAGATGTTTTTTTCTGAGATCCTCAGTAATAGAATTGAATGTAATCAAGTCTCACCAAACGTAGCCTTTATCCATAAACTTATGGTTTATTGCTGGGATTAAAGGCGTGTACCACCACGCCCGGCTCTGAGTATTCTTAATATCTTCTTAATGTTATATAGTAAAGAAGTTTATATATTTGATATTTAAATAAACATTTTATTAAATCAGATCTCATGACCCAAGTACTGTTTTAATGTAATGCATTTTTCTTTTCCCCTGGACTCATTGAAATATTGTTTGTTTTTATTTACCAGGAAAGACCGTTGTTTACCTTGTGGCTTTCCATCTGTTCTTTGTTATGTTTGTATGGTCTTATTGGATGACAATATTCACATCTCCTGCTGGCCCTTCCAAAGAGGTACATTTCTGTTGGTAAATTGTCAAACGCTTTAACTTACTATGGAATGATACTCCCTTGTCTTATTGTGTTAAAACCTTGCATGAAACACTTGTTCTGTTTCCATTTGTAGAATTCCTTGGTAATGTGACTGTGAGTCATTGGCTTGTTCTCAGCACAATCTACTGAAATGTTTACTTATACTCATAGTTTCTGGCATGCTGAATTTTCTTAAACACTAAAGTAAAAAGTTTTAGGGTCAGAATTCAGTTAGGTAAGTAGAGCTGGTTCTTAGAAACTCAGCATATTTTTTCAGCCATGAACAAATGTGCTGTATCTAAAGGATGTGTCACTGTGGAAAACAGTTATTCAAGGTTTATCTTGCTGTGACTGCATTTCTCTGCTTGGAGGATATATAGGTAATAGTAATATAGGCAAACATTTAGGTACAGTAGATTTTGCCACTCATACCTCGCTTGCCTTGACACAAATGAATTCCTCCCTGCCTGAAATCTAGTATAGCAAGGTGATCAAGATCCTTCTGTAGGCTGGGCATAATGGTGGCACACTCCTATCAATATAGCTATATCAATATATAGGAGGATTGCAAAGTCAAAGCCATCCTTGGACATAGTGAGACCCCAAACAAACAGCATGTACATCTACAAGCGTGCTTGAATGCACATGCGTGTGTGCGCGCACATACACTCACACACTAGAGTTAAGATTGCTTGAGTTTGATTTTGTTTTCTCTCCAACACATTAATTCTGAGCATCAGTTTTCTTGTCAGAAAATCATTCCTGTCTCTGTGGGATACATGTGAGGACTGACATTTTAACATATTCCTGCTTCAGGATTAATAGTCAAATATGATAGTAATATTGTTTTCCTTCATGTTAATGTTTCAAAATTTGTTAAAATTTATAGACCATATAGATTAAAATACCAACTTTCACTTCATACTTTTTTTTTTTTTTTTGGTTTTTTGGTTTTTTGAAACAGGGTTTCTCTGTATAGCCCTGGCTGTCCTGGCACTCACTTTTTAGACCAGGCTGGCCTTGAACTCAGAAATCCGCCTGCCTCTGCCTCCTGAGTGCTGGGATTAAAGGTGTGCGCCACCACGCCCGGCCCCACTTCATACTTTCAAAGACAATCTATATACAAAAAAAAAAAAAAGTCCTAAGTGTATATTTGAGAAGATTTATAAACTAAGCCAGATGTCCTAGATGGAGTTACTGTTGTTGTAATGAAACACCATGACCAAAGCAACTCAGGGAAGAAAGAGTTTATTTGGTTTACATTTCTATATTACTGTTCATAGAAGGAAGTCAGGACAGGAACTCAGCAGGGCAGGAACCTGGAGGCAGGAGCTGATGCAGGGGCATGGAGGGGTGCTGCTTGCTGACTTGCTTCTCCTCATGACTTGCTCAGCCTGCTTTTTTACAGAACTCAGGACCCACCAGCCCTCCCATCAATCACTAGTTAAGAAAATTTCCTGCAATCAGATCTTAGGGAGATATTTTTCTCAATTGAGTTTCCCTTCTTTCAGATAACTCTAACTTGTTAAGTTGACATAAAACTAGCTAGCACATGATGGGGTAGTGGTGGTAGCATGTTATCCTTTAATCCCAGCTTTGAGGTGTAGAGGCAAGTGGATCTCTGAGTTTGAAGCCAGCCTGGTCTACATAGCAACTTCCAGGGCAGTTGAGCTACTTAATAGAAAGACCATGCCTCAAAAAACAAACAAAAGATTTCACTAAAATTAAATACACATGTTAGCAATCATCTATGCCATTGAGGGAACAGAATCTTCCCAGCCCTCCATCAGCCTTAGAGGTGCACCTAATGACTGGAAAGAAAGTAATTCCATATCTTCCCAGCCCTCCATCAGCCTTAGAGGTGCACCTAATGACTGGAAAGAAAGTAATTCCATATCTTCCCAGCCCTCTCACAGGAAATCTCTCCTCTGCTTTCCTTGTGTATAGACTCATTCATCTCTCTTGTTTCCATAAGTACTGTGTGTCTGCTCATCTTTAACATTCTAATTGTAGGGTTCATCTATGTTGTTGTAGGCCATTTTCACTATTATTCTGTTTTGGTAGATAGCATTGTGTTTGCTGGGCTATTGTTTAGGGTGGTTACAGGTAAGGCTGTGTTATATCCCTTAGGATTGGAAGGCTGCATAAGCTATTGTCTACTTTTACTTTTGGATGCCTTTGTTCTGAGTGAGAAGTAAACCATAAATCAAACCTATTGGTTTCTGAGATGCATTCTTAAAGCATTCGCTAATAATTAGTCCTTAAAAGAAGTCAAAATATCATTATTTGCAGATGATATGATGGTATACATAAGTGACCCTAAAAAGTCCACCAGAGAACTCCTAAACCTGATAAACA
>NC_034597.1:48936290-48952036 GCF_900095145.1 Mus pahari | reverse complement strand
AGGCCAGCCTGGTCTACAGAGTGAGTTCCAGGACAGCCAGGACTACACCGAGAAACCCCGGCTCAAAAACAAAAACAAACAACAACAACAAACGGCAAAACCTAAATTTTTTAGGAGAGTTAAGTTATAAAAACTGGAATTATTTTCTTTCCAATCATCAGGTGCACACTAAGTACCTGTCTTGCTTCTGATCTGCTAGGTTTAAAGATTAAACAGGAAAATCAGATCGACCTGGTCCTTATATTAGAGTCAGGTGTTAAGTAAGCATGTGGCAGAAAGATTATAATATATTTAGAAAATTGAAGTAACATTAGAAAAAGAGCGATATGGCCTAGCAGAGCTGGGTAAAATTACTCTGGGGAGGAAAAAACTCCTGTTAGTTGGTGTCTACAGTATTTTCCTTAGGATTTGGAGTCCCGCTGAGATGTTTGTAAGTCTTCTTCCTCCTGGGCTTCCTGTAGGGAAAATCTTTGTTGTTTCCTCTAGTGTCCCCGTTGTATAATCAGGCCTGTTTCTGTACAATAGGCAGATGGAGTAAAACCTGAAGGAATGGTGAAAGGGTGGCTACAGATGAGGATAGCTGGTCGACATTATTCCATCTCCTCAAAAAAGATGGCTGCCTGCTTTCTTTTCTTGTTTTGTTTCTGTAATGGTTTTGAGACAGTGCTTTTCTCTGTAACCCAAGGGGCCTTATATTCAAGGTAGACTTCCTACCACAGTCTGCCAAGTGCTGGGCTGAAAGCATGAGCCCTATGCCCAGCAAAATATGTTGTCCTTTCTAAAAGGAAAATTGGGCCCGCCATTTTCTAGTTGGAAGTGTATAGAGATTGCCAGTCTACTGCATGATAAGAGATGATGTTCACTCACATGGTAACTAACACACCAGCCTTATTCTGTGAGCCAGCATGCAGTCTTATTACCTTTATTGCCTTTGGAAGGTAGCTCTGTTCCAGCATCAGGCTATTTTCACACCCTATTGTCTCTCATTGTCTCCTTTGTCAATATTCTTTTTCCTTTGTCTTTCTGGAAAACTCCCCTTTATTTTTAGGGTATATCCCCTTTTTATGGTAAATATCCCCCTTTATGGTCTCTACCACCACCACCTCCATCTCCAAGAATCTTTCTTGAAATCACTATTTTTATCTTACCTTAAAATAAAGATTAAGATAAATTAAGAAAAAATGTTGACAGTTTTATATATGTATATAATGTATTTTGATCATACTCGCCCCCCCCCCGTTATCTTCTTCCCCAAACCTCTAAACTCCTTTTTTTCTGTGTGTATGCATCTCTCTCTGTCTCTCTCTCTCTGTCTCTGTCTCTGTCTCTCTCTCTCTCTCTCTCTCTCTGTGTGTGTGTGTGTGTGTGTGTGTGTGAATAAGACAGAGAGAGAGAGAGAGATTGAGATTATGGGTCACTGAGTTGGATTAGGATGATCTGCCTGAACATGGGTATGTGTTATTTACTGGAGCATCAGCAACTTACCAGTAGCCACACCATTGAAGAAAAATGATTCTCCCATCCCTGGTAGCCATTATGTGCCATCTCCTCAGCTAGGGTAGGGCCTTATGAGCTTCTTGCCTGTCTGTGATGGGACGTTGACACAGTCTTGCACAGGTAACCATGAGCCCATGAGTAACAGTGGCCGTCTCATGTCCAGTGTTTCATCATCCTGTCCTTCATTCGTACATTCTTCTGCCCCCACAGCCTCCACAATGCTCCCTGAGCCTTGGAAGGGATGATGGAGATGTGTTTAGAGCTGACCTGTCAACAGTCACATATCATTCTTAGTGCTTTGTCCAATTATAAGTCTCTGCATTAACCAACAGCATGCACTGCAAACAAGCTTCTGACCAATGCTGAGAGTGCAGCTCTACTGTATGGGTAAAGACATGAGTATTTATAAGGCGGTGTGGCACCATGTCATCCGTTTGGCAAAACAACAGTAGTAGTGGTGGTGTATGTTGTCATCACTGCTCTACCCGTCAGCCATGGGCATTTATCTAGATTTACTACTAGGAATGAATGAATTCCCTCTGCGGAGTGAACATTAGATCTGTCAGCCATGCAGTTTCTGTCCCAGTGGGCACACCTGGCCTGGCAGGTGCAGATATTTTAGTGCACAAAGTCCTCTGCTGGGAAATCTTTTATCTACCAGCAACCTGATAGCTCCTATAATGCTATTGCACTGATTTTTATTTTATAATTCTTTGTTTTGAAGGCAGGATTTCTTTTTATTCATCTTTAGATCTGTGCCATTTGAAACAGTGCTTAGCTGTTGATTATTTTTATTTTATGTGTATGAGCGCTAAAGGTATGAATGCGCACTGTACATATGTCTTGTGTTGGTGAAGGTTCAGAAAAAGGTGCTGAATCTTCTGAGATTAGCGTCAGTGACAGTTGTAAGCTGGCATGCTGGTGCTGGGAACCAAACTCTGGTCCTTTGTAGTGACAGTAGATGTTCTTAATCACTCACTGAACTAGCCACCTCCTCAGCCACGGGCCTCGATGCCTCACTGCCGCTGTTTTCATTTGGGAGACAGAGATTCTTTGTCTAGCTCTGACTGCTCGGAATTCGCTCTATAGCTCAGGCTACCCTCAACTCAGAGATCTGCCTGTTTTTGCCTCCTGAGTGTTGAAGGTGTGTCCTGCTTGCTACGCCTGGCTTCTTCTTCTTTTTTTTTTTTTTTAAAGATTTATTATTATATCTGTTTGTTTGTTTGTTTTGAGACAGGGTTTCTCTGTATAGCCCTGGCTGACCTGGAACTCACTCTGTAGTCCAGGCTTGCCTTGAACTCAGAAATCCGCCTGCCTCTGCCTCCTGAGTGCTGGGATTAAAGGTGTGCGCCACCACCGCCTGGCTCTATTTATTATTATATCTAAGTACACTGTAGCTGTCTTCAGACACACCAGAAGAGGGCATCAGACCTTATTACGGATGGTTGTGAGCCACCATGTGGTTGCTGGGATTTGAACTCAGGACCTTTGGAAGTGCAGTCAGTGCTCTTACCCACTGAGCTATCTCTCCAGCCCACGCCTGGCTTCTTAATTGGTATTTAATATATGTTTATGGTTAGACTCTTGAATGAGCTTGTAGTCTGGCTACACAGGCAACTGGGTCAGGAGGAATGCTTGAATGCAGGAGTTTGAGATGACCCTGAGCAACATAGCATAACTACCCCTTTAAAACAATAATGATGTAAAATATCTCTTCTTAGTTATTTTGCTGCTGGGGATTGAACCCAGGACTTTGTGCATGCTAAATTCATGCAGAACCATCCTTGATTCATTTACATATTTAAGTGGAATTTTTTGAACATTGGATTTAAGCTAATAAAGGCATCTCTTAGTTTACTTTAGATTATAGTCAGTAGTATTGAACATTGTACATTATGGTATCTGAAAGTTTTCATTGACCTTAATTCTTTTTTTTTTTTTTAAGATTTATTTTATTTATTATATGTAAGTACACTGTAGCTGTCTTCAGACACTCCAGAAGAGGGAGTCAGATCTCGTTAAGGATGGTTGTGAGCCACCATGTGGTTGCTGGGATTTGAACTCTGCACCTTTGGAAGAGCAGTTGGGTGCTCTTACCCACAGAGCCATCTCACCAGTCCTGACCTTAATTCTTAAGGAAAAATAGTGACAGTGGGTAAAAGTGCAGTGGAGCTGAGGTCTGGAATCCTGATGCAGGCTAGATGGGTCGGCCCACAGGAACTGCAGATACCTGGTCAGAGGCTCTGCAGTGTAATTATTGAACATCATACCATGAGATTTTACTTCTCTTCCTGAAAGTGTCGAGTCTATTAGGCACAGGAAAGTTTGTGTAGACGTTCACCATAAGTAAAACTGTATACATCTTCTCTGACTGCTCTTTCTGCTCAAGTCATGCTGTATAACCTAGGAAGATGTTCTTAATTCTTAATACACTGTCTTGTTGAGGTTTGGTAAGCAGTAACAGCAGTAGTAAAATAGTTAGAGTATTCACCTTAATGGTTGCTAGAAAAAGATTCCAGAGAATACAGACTATCTGTCTTTGCCAGTAATGTGTAATATGAAAATTTCCTCATCTCTTACAGTCATGGTTTCCTGAGCCCAAGCTGTTGTCTTATTTGTAACAGTGTGTATGGTCCATCACTCTTAGTGATGAGGCAGTTCCCTGTTTAAGTTAGCATAGATCAAAGTGTTCCTCACATGGGACTATGGGAAATTCTAGTCAGTGAGTCCTTGACCTTTTAAAAAGAAGCGTCACTATTGTTAAAATCTCAAACATGACTTTAAAAAGTCTAAATTATTCTTAATTTTAAAAAGCAAAACTGTCAGACTTGATTTTTTAAAATGTAGAAATTCCTAGTTATAAGAAGTCATGGAAGAGGGAAGGCCCTTGATTTGTTTGTTGGTTTGTTTGCTTTTGGTTTTTCAAGACAGGGTTTCTCTGTATAGCCCTGGCTGTCCTGGAGCTCACTCTGTACTTGAAATGGACCCATTTGGTGTCTTGGTGGCATGGGAAAAGGAGAGGAAAGAGGATTATACATTCAAGGCTAGTGTGGGCTACATAGCTGGTTCTAGGCCAGCCTGGGATACATAGCAAGATCCTGTCTCTTTTTTTCTTTTCTTTTCTTTTCTTTTCTTTTCTTTTCTTTTCTTTTCTTTTCTTTTCTTTTTCTTTCTTTGTTTCTTTCTTTTTTGTTGTTGTTTTTGTTTTTTCTTTTTTTGGTTTTCAAGACAGGGTTTCTCTCTATATATAGCCTTGTCTGTCCTGGAACTCACTCTGTAGACCAGGCTGGCCTCAAACTCAGAAATCCACCTGCCTCTACCTCCCAAGTGCTGGGATTAAAGGCGTGTGCTACCACTGCCCAGCTAAGATCCTGTCTCAAAAGAAATAAACTAGAGGGAGGACTCCATGGGTTTTGAGGGGGTATTTTGTTGTTGTTGAGGTTTTGGGGATTTGTTTGTTTGTTTTGGTTTCTTTTGTCTTTTTGTGTTTGTTTTGAGTTTTGGCTTTGGGGTTTTTGTTTTTTGAGAGAAAGAGGAAGAACATGAAGTCAGTATGGGAGGGAGGACATAGGAGTTGGGAGGGACAAGAATATATGATAATGTATTTTATGAAAACTATTTTTAAGATCCCCCCCCCAAACAAACAGAGACCTATGAAAGGAGTATCTCATTGGGGAAGGAGATTGATAAGGTGATGAACCTTGTAAGTCTGAAGAGAATATAGCACAGGTGCTTGCCTTTTAAAAAATGAAAAAAACCAATGGAGCTGGAGAGATGACTCAGCAGATAAGAGCACTGGCTACTTTTCCAGAAGACCTGAGTTTGGTACTGAGAACCCATGACAGATGGTGTCTCAAAAGTCTATAATCTAGCCCCAGAGGATCCGGTGTCTCTGGCTTCTGCTAACACTACACTAACATGTATTCACCCACATGCAGGCACACACCTACACATAATTAAAAGAAAAAAATTTAAAACAATGAAGTCTGAGCAATGCTTTTTTTTATTTCTTTGAGGCATTTGGAAAGGCAAACATGAAGTCCCCTGCCAGGGGTTTCACTGTAACTTGAGCATAGCAACCTTTTGGCTTTCCTTGTAAAAATTAAATTCTCTAGAACTTAGCTCTGGTCAAAGCAGCTGCTTTTTGTATAGGGTGGTAGTAGTTACTGCAGAGACTCATAACTGGTCAAATGCTGAGAAGAGATGATTTCCCGAGCGGTCCGCCCTAAGCAGGGGCATCTGCATCACTCCCTCTATGGCGCAGGAGCACTGGGGGAAGATCAGGTGAAATGATTTTTTTAACTGTTTTATTAAGGATTTAAATTTCACCTGTAAAAGGCAAAAGTACAAAAATAATGGAGTTCCTGTCCTAAGCCATCATTAGTAGGAAGTACTAACACTTTGAATCTGTGAGGTTTTTTGTTAAAATGTACACGAAGTTAAGTTTGAAATGAGTTTTGTTTTCATGAAGCACAGTATTTGGGAGTCCTCCCCTCTATTTCAGGTAAAACTTTTTCAGAGCATACTAGGTAAGAAGTACAAATGTAGTCGTTGTCTCTCTCCATCTAGTTCTACTTGTCAAACTCTGAGAAGGAGCGTTATGAGAAGGAGTTCAGCCAAGAAAGACAGCAAGACATTTTGAGAAGAGCAGCAAGAGACCTGCCTATCTACACCACATCAGCTTCCAAGGGTAAGAGGAGCAGGCTGGACTTCACAAAGGAGTTTTAAATGTGCATGTCTCTGACCACAGGTGAAATGTTGTCTCTGACCACAGTTGAAATGTGCACGTCTCTGACCACAGTTGAAGTGTGCATGTCTCTGACCACATTTCCTGTTTACTGCATCTTGTGTGGTATTTCAGATGTAAGGCAACTTGTCAGAGGGGTTCGAGGTGAATCTGAGTTTAGTTTGTATTGTTGCCTGTTTTCATTCTAACACTCAGCCTTCTCTGCTAGAGCTTTTAAATCCTGTTCCTACTATACTACCGTTTGAAAGTTCTGATTTAAATTTAACTATTGTATGTCACTGTATAAATAAGAAATCAACAATGTGAAATATGGGGAGAAGTAAAGACAATGGGGAGAAAATTTTACCAAGATATGAGTTTTGAGGCCAAGCTATGAACTCTGCTGGCTAGTTTTATGTCAACATGACACAAACTAGAATCATCAGAAAGGAGGGAACTTCAACTGAGAAAATGAGATCAGGTAAGCCTGTAGAGCATTTTCTTAATTAGTGGTGGGCAAGGGCCCAGCCATTGTGGGTGGTTCCATTCCTAGGCTGATGGTCCTCGGTTCTATAAAAAAGCAGGTGGAGCACGCCAGTAAGCAACACCCCTCCATGGCCTCTACATCAGTTCCTACCTCCAGGTTCTAGCCATACCTGAGTTCCTGGCCTGCCATCCTTCAGTGAACTATGATGTGGGAGTGTAATCCAAACCCTTTCCTTCTGCAGATGTGTGGGTCGGGTGTTCCATTACAGCAATAGCAGTCCTAACAAGCCCAATCCACTTTCCCGGTTCTAGACTGCCTGCTTCCTCTGGGACACTGCTCCTCGGGGTCAGCTGAGACATTGTTCCCTTTACTTTGGTTTAACTCTTTGATAGAGAGGAGTCAGAGATGCTGTTGAGCTGGTCACTCTCTATACTAGAGGGAATCGTTTAAATTATATACCTTGTTAATTGGTTCAGACAAGATAGTACCAGCTTAATAGTTCCTTTGTGCTGAGTTGTTGTACAGAACTCATTGAAATTCACAATAATCCCATGGGGTAGATATTATAGTCCCATGTGTACATGGGAAAGTAAGATACAGACCTGGTATAATCTTGTCACCATAATGAGAACCAGCCCAGGAAACTGTGAGAAACCAGAACATAGGTTGGGAGTTAATGCCAGACTTCCTGACAAAAGCATGGGCTAACCTTAAACTCAGTTCCTCCTGCCTTGGCCACTGGAGGGCTGGGATGGTGTCAGGCATATTGCAGGCATTTGAGTGCAGTTGTAAACATCTATATGGTTGGTCCATTTATAGCATGCTGGCAGACTGCAGGAAAACCAACTGTGATCGCTCTGGGGGAGTCCTTGTACTGTGACTCAGGATGGCAGTAGATAATGTCAAATTGGAATCCCTATGGACACAGGTTGAATTACTTGTTCAAGATCATCACAAGGCTGTATGTGAAGAAATAGGAATTGAATTCAAGTATTTTAATTTTGGAACCAAATGAACTTCTCAGGAACAGAGCACACAATCAGGGAGCTTACCTTTGTGGCTGTGTATAAACCTGACTCAAGGTTTTAAACTGAGTCTAGTGGGTCACACCTTCAGTGGCTATCCTGGTCTTACGTAATGAGTTACATTATTACATAGGTAGACTCTGTCTCAAAAACCAAAACGAGGGCTGGGGAGACGGCTCAGGGGTGAGAGCACTGACTGATCTTCCAGAGGGCCTGAGTTCAAATCCCAGCAACCACATGGTGGCTCACAACCATCTGGAATGGGATCTGATGCCCTCTTCTGGTGTGTCTGANGACAGTGACTGTGTATTCACATATATAAAATAAATAAATTAAAACAAAACAAAATGAAAAAGCAAGAAAAGTTTTAATTATCTGCAATATTTTAAGGAGTATATTGGGATTTTAAAGATGGAAAACAGATGGTGGGTTGGAGACATAGCTCAGTTGGTAAGAGTGCTTGGCATGAGGACCTGAGTTTGAATCTCTGACATTTTTATTCAAACCACCACACACACCTTTGAGTTTCTTCCTTTTTTCTCTCTCTCTAGCTATCCGATATTGTGAAAAATGTCAGTTGATTAAACCTGACCGAGCCCATCACTGCTCAGCATGTGACAGGTGAGTGCTACTCCGGTTTCCTTTCTTTAGCTCCACCCTAGGCCTAGGGAACAGACAGACATTACGTGCTTCTTCATGCTTCTTAGCAAAATCATTTCATCTTTTCCTATTACTTGCTGTTAATATAGAACTATCATAAATGATTATGTAAGCTAGAATATACTAGAAGACTTTCTCTGCTTGTTGAATAGAATTTTAACTTTAAATATGCTTTCTGTACTATGCTTAGTGTAATGTTAATGAGCCAATGGTTACAACCACCTTGTAAAATATGATTGATTACTTCTTGAATTAGAGACTACAATGATATTTTCTTGTTTTTATTATCAATGTTGATATGGAAACAAAAAAAAATCAATGAAGTAAATACTATAATTGTTTTTATCTGCCATCACTTCCATTTTAATTCTTGTTTTCATGTGAGAAGTTAGTTTAAAACCCTGACTAATCCGAGCCACTTAGACAAGCTGTGCTAACTTTCTGGGTGTTAGGTTTCTCATTCTTACATTATTTGTGAGGTCTGTAGTTGGTTGCTGGAATTTTAACTCCAGGCCTCTGGAAGAGCAGTCAGTGCTCTTTACTGCTGAGCCAGCTCTCCAGCTCTTAGCTAATGTTTAAATTGGGCCTTTGTAATGTACCAGAAGTCATCTCCACATCTGAATAATAAAATGTCATTTGGTCTGGTCCAATGAGCTAGATGCAATGAACTGACTTCACAATGTAAAAACCTTGTGACTATTTACCCGTGGAGGTGTTTACAGAATATCACAAGTTATCTGATGTTTCTAGGTTGCCTCATAAGATTTAGTTTTAAGGGAATATTTTTAAGTGCAGTAAAATAATGAGAAACTAGAGTCACAATTTTTCTGTATGAATTTTTGTATGCTTGCTTCCTAGATGTGTTCTTAAGATGGATCATCACTGTCCATGGTATGTATGAAAAATAGTGGAAATTGCCTAAGCCAAGGGGGCCAGGGTTGGGCATCAGAAGCAGGAATTGAGAATGATTTTTTTTTTCTTAGTAATCCCTTTTATAAAAATCTCGTGATGCTGTTTTTTAACTCCAGAGTTCCAACACATTCTAAGCACGTGCTCTGTACAACTAAAATCATACACCCAGCTCTAATATCCTATATTTGATTCAGTTCAATTATTTATATTTGAGCTCAATTAAATTACTAACATACACATAAACATACACATGTATTTATAATAGGGATCTGTAGATTTTTTTCCTTTAAAAATACCTTCTGATAAATACATAATTCAGATGTTGATATATTAAAAATTAATATTAGAGTTGCAAAATCTATATAATGTTAATTTAAAATATATCCATAGTTAAGGTAGTTTGTTTTCTACTTCTTACTTGACTTATTGCCAAGTAATGATGATGTAAAGCTTTCTGGTCCTCTCTTTCCTTCTTATGACTAAAAGGCATATATTAATTTACTGTCTTAACCATCTCTATGAGGTTAGTAACATCAAGTATATTCCTACTTTTGTACAGCTGCCAGAATTTTCACATCTCACAGAGCTGAGCTTCAAACATCCTTCTCCCACAAGCCTGAGACCACATTTTGAATTCTGTTTCTGTGCTTATGGTTTGTCTTCTATAATGTTACTTTCTGTATTCTTCCAGGGTGAATAACTGTGTTGGATTTACTAATTACAAATTCTTCATGCTGTTTTTGTTGTATTCTCTACTATATTGCCTTTTTGTGGCTGCAACAGTTTTAGAGTATTTTATAAAATTTTGGACGGTAAGTCTTTTTTTTGTCTTAAACATATGTAAGAGATATGTGTTTGAAAGAGTCCCTTGGTACTTTTTAAAGTAAATCAGATTAGATTTTATAATGGTGTAGTCAGGACTATACTTTCCTTCATGTAAATTGCATGTGTACGTGTAAATACATGTTTACTTGTAGACTAGAAGTGTCTCTCTGTGATGCAGATTGCCAAGAGCTATTTTAAAGAGGTCGCTACTTTCACTTGACTTGATAAGGCTTACTGCACTTTTGCAGTCAGAGTGATATCCTTGGGCCCAGACTAATACTTGCTTCCTGTTTGCATACTTTTTTAAAAAAGATTTATTTATGTATTATTATAATAAATACACTGTAGCTGTCTTCAGACATACCAGAAGAGGACGTCAGATCTCATTATGAATGGTTGTGAGTCACCGTGTGGTTGCTGGGATTTGAACTCAGGACGTGCAGAAGAGCAGTCAGTGCTCTTAGCTGCTGAGCCATCTCTCCAGCCCCTTTTCTCAGAATTTTAAAAAAGATTTATCTTTATTTTGTGCATTTGAATGTTTTGCCATATACATAGGTACACCAGGTATGTGCCTGGTTCCCACAGAGACCAGAACAGGGTGTCAAATCCTCTGGAAGTAGAGTTACAGAAGATTGTGAGCTGACATGTATGTTCTGGGAGTTAAACCTGGGTCTTCTTCAAGAGCAGCCAGACTCTTAAACAGCTGAAATGTCTTTCCAACCCCGTCTTCTCAGATTTTTTTTTTTTTTTAAGATTTATTTATTTATTATATGTATAAGTACACTGTAGCTGTCTTCAGATACTCCAGAAGAGGGCGCCAGATCTCATTAAGGATGGTTGTGAGCCACCATGTGGTTGCTGGGATTTGAACTCAGGACCTTCGGAAGAGCAGTCAGGTGCTCTTGCCTGCTGAGCCATCTCACCAGCCCCTCAGATTTTTTAAAAATGGCAAGTAGTTGAAAATAATCAAATGTTTTAACAATAGGGACTAAAGTTTGATTTATCTGTGAGAGGAAAGCATACAGAAACAAGCACCCAGTAGGGCGGTAACTGGGAGTGACCTCTGGGATGTGCTGTGAACAGGGAACAAGGCATACATGAGGGCAAATAGTATGTGATGGTGTCTGGGGAAAAGTAAGCTGTGGTGTGTCCTGGCCTCTCTGGGAATGTTAGAGAGCTTCTGATAGTGCCATCTGCTCAGAAGGACTGACAGGAGAAGAGACACGCTGACTCCTGTTCTCTTAGGGGTGTTAGGTACCATTGCAAATGTTTATCTATTCAGAATATATAATCAAGTTGAAACCTTTTTAATTTGTAAATTTATATTCTTTTTTTTTTTTTTTTTAAGATTTATTTATTTACTATATGTAAGTACACTGTAGCTGTCTTCAGACACTCCAGAAGAGGGCGTCAGATCTTGTTACAGATGGTTGTGAGCCACCATGTGGTTGCTGGGATTTGAACTCTGCACCTTCAGAAGAGCAGTCAGGTGCTCTTACCCACTGAGCCACCTCACCAGCCCATAAATTTATATTCTTGAGGGGAAAATAACTACAAAAGTGTGAAAAGAACTCTTATCTTAGAAGTAGTGTGGAGAACAGCTGGTTTTTATTAATAACATTTTCTTGGTATTTGATTTTTATGTGTTTATGTGCTATTGATATAGTTTAGAAGTAACTTTAAAATATATATTCTACCCTTTCATTAAATCTTTAAATATCTGGATATACTTCATCTATTTTTCCCCCCTGTTGTCATCAGACCCATTGAATATAGGCTCAGTTCTGACTATCACACTGCTGAACCCAGTGTCCAATCTTCAGTTGGTAATTACTGAGTCCTTGTTTGTCCTCTGATACCTAGGTCTAGAAGCAGGCAGACCTATATAACTATATATTCTTATAATTTAAACTCCATGAAGGCAAGAACTTAGATTGCTCTTTCAGTTGTGAAATCTGAAATAATACTTAACTGCACAGAAGTGATGGATTAAATTAATGTAAACATGTTGCAAATGAAAAGCATCCAGTAGATGTCTGTCTGTGATGGTCTTAAATTAGCCAATCTAATCTAGAACTCACCATGTAACCTAAGCAGGCAGTCCTCCTGCCTCAGCCTTTGGTTTTATTTTTCTCATTGTATGTCTCAATCTATTCCTGTCCCAGCATGTCTGTGTCCTGATGCCATGTTTTTATACTCCTTTCTTAACATGTAGCACCTGTTGATTTATGATGAGCACTTACCTTTGTTAACTCTGCATGTGTAAGACTGTGTTTATTATTCATAGCCAGATCTTTTTAGGAGCTCGATCTTTGTTTTGTCTACTTTTTCTAATTAGTTTTATTTTCAAGATTTATTTCTTATGTGTATAGTCTTCTGGCTGCATGTACACCAGCAGGCCATGGTTGTGAGCCACCTTATGGTTACTAGGAATTGAACTCAGGACCTCTAGAAGAGCAGCCAGTGCTCTTAACCTCTGAGCCATCTCTCCAGCCCCTTTCTGATAGGTTTTTGTTTCCATAGAAAAGATACTAATCTTTATTCATGATCTTGGTGTAGATGAGACTTTCTTTAGTAAAATATAGAAATCTCCAGCGATTAAAAACAAAGTTCATAATTTAGGCAGCACTAAAATTGGCAGTTTCTCCTACCAGGAGCCGCTGTGCATCTGTAGACTTGTACTCTGTTGGCTGAGACAGGTTTGCCTGGGCCCAGGCTGTAGACTGCTTTGCCACACAGCACAGCAAAGTCTCCTGGGTGAAAGGCAGCCCCAGTGTTCATGCCTGTCTTAGTCAGGGTGTCTATTCCTGCACAAACAGCATGACCAAGAAACAAGCTGGGGAGGAAAGGTTTATTCAGCTTGCATCTCCAAACCACTGTTCATCACTAAAGGAAGTCAGGACTGGAACTCAAGCAGGTCAGGAAGCAGGAGCTGATGCAGAAGCCATGGAGGGATGTTCTTTACTGGCTTGCTTCCCCTGTCTTGCTCAGCTTGCTCTCTTGTAGAACCCAAGTCTTCCAGCCCAGAGATGGCACCACCCACTAAGGGGCCCTCCCCCCTTGATCACTAATTGAGAAAATGCCTTACAGGTGGATCTCATGGAGGCATTTCCTCACCTGAAGCTCCTTTCTCTGTGATAACTCCAGCTCTGTCAAGTTGACCCCAAACCAGCCAGTACACTGCCCCTAACATTCTCGCCTTCATGGCACCGGCTCCTTGAAGATACTCCTCATACTCTGACTCTTGCTACAAAGTTTCCGTTCACATATTAGCTTGTATCTTCTAAACACATTTTGTTTTTCTCAAAGTTTGCTCTTTTTAAGCTCTTTCCTTTGTGTTTCTGACTGCTCTCTGTTTGATATGAGACTGTTTCCTTCTCACACCTTTATTGTTTACATTTTCACAGTTAAACCGTGATTTGGTAGAGGAATAACCGCGGCATACAAATATGTCCACATATACTCTTTCTAACACCTGGAAAATTTTAAGATGTATATGCGTTTTGTTATTATCCAGCTCTGGTGAGGCCCCCAGAACTAGAGCCTATTGCTACTGAGAAGATAATTACTCAGAGGCCCCAAAGAGAACAGTCACAGCCTAATAGAAGTGTGGGTGGTTATTCCGGGGCTCAGTGAGTGCAAGAGCTTTAGGCTCTAAAAGTTTTAGGATTAGCCAGTTTGAGTAATCTCAATGGAGTTTTGGATGACTAAACTAGAGGATACTGCTTCCTGGTGGGGGTGGCAACAGGGATGGCAGGCTTGGAGTTTAGGCTCTGGATTGGTTAGCATATGAAAGTTGCCCTCCTTCATGTTGAATTCTTTTCTAAGTACTGGCCAGCTTGTGAAGGCAGTATCTGCCAAGTCAGTGAATCTCCAAGATCCCAGAGCGCCCGTACAGGAAGAGAAGGAGCATGGTTGTACAGAGGGTTGTTCCCGCAGTTATCAGAGTGAGAAGCTGAGACTGGAGAAGTGAGGTGGCTACCCAAGGTTGCATAGTTCATAGTATAGAAGACTAGAAGTTATGGCCAGACCCGTATTGCAGCGTCCAGGTACTTCTCACGGTCATTCGTTAGTTAAAAGCAGTGTACAGCACCGAGTCAGGGAACACAGTTATTTAAATATTGTAATTGAGGGAGCCTGGAGAGAAGATGATGGCTCATTGGTTTAGACCACTTGTTGCTCTTACAGAGGGGACCCATATCTACATGCTGGTTCACATCCACTTACAGTCATGAACACGGTTTACTTACATATGTGTACACAAAACTTACTCATTAAAACTAAATTCTTAAAACTGTATGGTTTTTAGACTTTGAGCAAACTTCATCTGGCGTACTCTGCACATCTTTAACCCTAGCACTCAGGAAGCAGAGCAGGGAATCTCTCTGCGTTTGAAGCCAGCCTGGCCTGCAGAGTGAGTTCCAGAACAGCTGGAACTATATGTAAGACATTGTCTAAAAACAAAAACTAGATAAGCTTCTGCTCAGTGATAGATTATGAGCATCTGGGCCCTGGTCCTTCAGCAGCATTGAGGAGATGCAGCCTAGCACTGTCCTGAGAAGGTGCTTCCTCATGGACTTTCACAGAAACAAGTTTTAGGACAAATCAGAGTTAGTGAGTTTATTGAGTAGAGAGAAGATATAGTACACACATGCTTTAGAATAGTAGTTCTCAACCTGTGGGTCATGACCCCTTTGGGGGCCAAATGATTTTTACAGGGGTTGGATATCAGATATCCTAGATATCAGATAGTTACATTATGATTCATAACGCTAGCAAAACTGTAGTTACGAAGTAGCAACAAAAATACTTTTATGCTTGGGAATCACCACAATAAATATGAGGAACTGTATTAAAGGGTTACAGTATCAGGAAGGTTGAGAACCACTGCTTTAGAGTGAAGCACTGGTGGAAAAAGATGGTTAGGAAATCACATCATGCTCTCAAGGTGTGGATGTGGGTTCTCCAGGGTTGTGAAGGTAGCTTGTGATTTTGTGGCTAAGTTACATTATCTGAAAGATGTAATCTAGAAGAGTTTAAGACGAAACAGAGTTGAAAATTTTGCTAGGGTTTAATTAGTAAAGTAAAACTGAACTAGCTTAGTTATTTCTCTTAAAGAATATGCTTCTGTAAGTTTGAAGCTAATGTGGTTTCCATTGCAAGTTCTAGGCCAGCCAGAGAGCTAAATGGTAAGACCCTGCCTCTAAAACCAAAATGAAATCTTAAGAGTAGTTTTTGAGGTGTACTTTTTTAGACTTAGGACTGACAGATAAATTCAAAGTCACAAACATTGTGTCCAAAATATGCAAAGTTTTAAACATCTTTTGCTGAGGTAAATCTCCAACCCAAATATCCTCCAGCAATGAAAACATGACTCAATGAAAATATGAACACATGCTGTGCACCTAGATTGGGCAGATCTATTGATACACTGCCATCTTACACATCTATGAAACCCCTTACAACTTGTGGTTTCTCCAGGCCACGTGCTTCTGCTCCACTTGTTGTCGTCGTCATCGTCTTCTTCTTCTTCTTCTTCTTCTTCTTCTTCTTCTTCTTCTTCTTCTTCTTCTTCTTCTTCTTCTTCTTCTTCTTCTTCTTCTTCTTCTTCTTC
>NC_034597.1:48899471-48936185 GCF_900095145.1 Mus pahari | reverse complement strand
TTAAGATGGGAAGCAGGTTTACAGGAAATCACCTGAGTGCTGACTCATTCCTTGTCCACTACCCCTCACAGGAGAAGGAATTAATCTTTGAGAGTTAGAAAGACAAGCTTCTGTTGGTAAAGTTTCTGGACTCTCAGTCAGTACAGGGTGCAAACTGGACCTCGGGGTTAAGCAGCCAATCCACCTTCCCTACCTGAGTACTTGAAATAGAGTAGATTGCATATTAGAGTGGACACAATGAGGCTCACAGTGAAGGGAAGATATGAACCAATGCAGAAGGGAACTGAGGGAAGAGCTTTTAATCTATAGGTGTCACTGGAGTGTTTTGGCTACACTAAGGGAACCTTTTCTCTTTGTATTCTTTTTTTTTTTTTTTTAAAGATTTATTTATTTATTTATTTATTTATTATATGTAAGTACACTGTAGCTGTCTTCAGACACTCCAGAAGAGGGCGTCAGATCTTGTTATGGATGGTTGTGAGCCACCATGTGGTTGCTGGCATTTGAACTCCGGACCTTCAGAAGAGCAGTTGGGTGCTCTTACCCACTGAGCCATCTCACCAGCCCCTTCTCTTTGTATTCTTGTCTGTTCTGGAACTCAACTGTAGGCCAGGCTAGACTCAGAAATCTGCCTACTTCTGCTTCCCAAGTGCTGGGGTTAAAGGTGTGCACCACTACCACCCAGCTCCCAGGGATCTTTTCATAACTAAATTAGACTCAGGAAGGATACTAAGGGAAAGCCCAGGATCCTGGTAGGGCTAAGTGATAGAGGGACCTTCAAGATCTCTGGTGGTAGAAGACTGTGCGTCTTGTGTCTGTCTGTCTCCAGAAAAGTGGGAGAAAGTGACATGCTATGACTTGTAAAGGCTTCTGGTTGCTGAGCTGAGTCAGAGGCCGCCACTGTCTCCAGCTGAGACAGGCAGCAGCAGTGAAGTTGCTGAGTTATCGGGTCTCATTTCTGGAACCACTAAGAAACCAGAGGTTAAAGAGTTACATACAGATGTACTGCTAAATGTTAATTAGTTCTTCTAGACACAAGTGTCTTTTATAATTAGATGGGAAAGTGCATGTTTAGAGGGGCTCTGAGATGTGCTTGGAGAGAAATGTTTTTACTTGTTTTTTCTTACTTTTTGGGAAAATGTAGATCCTAAATTAGAGAGCAGCTCCTTATATTCTTTCCAAATGCACACAACTGATAAAGCTTAGTTTCCAGGATAAAGATTTTTATAACTTAATTTTCTTAATGCATTGTCTTTGTTTGCACAAGCTTTGCCGCAGGAAATCTACAGAGAATTGCCCAAAGGTAAAACACATTGTTGCCATGACATTCTCATAATCTTTTACAGAGTGACTGTATATAATTAAAATTTGCTCTACAATTGGCAGGATAGACTAATTACTGTGTTTTAAATGTATAGTGGTTTCTCTGGGGGAAAAAGAGAGAGGCATCAGAATAATGCAGGATTGTGGGGGATGATGTTCAGTGATACAGCTTTTGAGTCCACAGGTTCAGTCTCCAGCACACACACACACACACACACACACACATACACACACACTGATTTTCAGATGACTGTCAAAGCTGCATGTGTAGTTTGGTATGAGTGTGGTACATGCACATGAGTGTGCAGGTGCTCACACATGTGGGAGGACATATTAGATATCTTCCCTTTGCACTTTAGTGCTTTGAGACAGGGCCTCCCACTGAAGCAGAAGCTCTCTGACTAGCAAGCTTTCCTGGTCTGCCTCTCTCTAACGCTTACATGGGTGTGGGTAGCCATTCCCACTACTTATGTGAGTGCTTCCAGAAGAAATACCTATACCCTCCTAGCTCTCTAACCCCTCTGTTAAACACTTTTTGTTTTAAATTAAAAATTTTAAATTATAGCTGTATGTATGATGTGTGTACATGCATGCAGGCACACGTATGGAGGTAAGAGGCTAAGTTTGGAAGTCAGTTCTCCTTCAAACATGGGTTCTAAAGATAGAACTTCGGATGTTGGGCTTTAACAAGCACATTTTAACCTCTTGACCCTTCTTGCTGCCCCTTTGGTCAGAAATTAAAAAAAAATAAAACAGAGCTCACGTGCGTCAGTGTATTTCCATAGACAGATCTTTTTGTTTGTTTGTTTGTTTTTGTTTTTTTCGAGACAGGTTTTCTCTGTGTATCCCTGGCTGTCCTGGAACTCACTCTGTAGATCAGGCTGGCCTTGAACTCAGAAATCTGCCTGCCTCTGCCTCCCAAGTGCTGGGATTAAAGGCGTGCACCAACACTGCCCAGCCCCCCCTTTTTTTTTATTAAAAAGAAGTCATCTCTCCAGTCTGTTGTTGTTCTCCTCAACCAGCCCCCTTTTTGAGATAGGGTCTCTCTCAGTGTACTCCTGGCTATCCTAATATGTAGACCAGGATACATTCCAACGTGCCTCAAACTCACAGGTTGTCCTGCCTCTGCCTCCCAAGTGCTGGCATTAAAGGTATGTGCTACCATACCTAGCCCATGAAATAGTTTTTAAATTAAGTAGGTCGACCTGTTGTGAAAGCCTGGGAGACCTGCCTATACAGTTTTGAGACAGTCTCATGTGTCCCAAGATGACCTTGAATTTACTGTACAGTCAAAGATGACCTTGAACTTCTGGTCCCCATGCTTATTCTTGAGTTCTAGAATTACAGGAATGCACCACCATGTCTTATTTCCTGTCAATGCTAGGGGCAGAACCTAGGACCCATGCATACTAGGCAAGCATTTTTTCTGACTGAGCTACACCTCCAGCCCTTTTATGGTTTTATTTTTAAGAGCAAATATTTAAAGGCTTCTTCCTAGCCATATTTCTGAAAGAAGGAATGACAGAAACTGTTCTGTTCATTCTTCAATACCTTATGGCAACTCTTACAAATGACAGTTAACTACAAAGACTCCCAAGAAAAATAGACAAGGATGAGAAGGTGGGCATCAGCACATCTAAGAACAGGGGCAGCTTGGAGGAGAGACACACAGAAGTAGAACTGAATATATCACATTCCACTTGTTTTTAAAGCATATGTAATTAAGGAAATGGAAGTACCCATGTTGAGGAAAATCCGAATATGTATATAGGGTGTCAAAGAAAATGGCTAGGGAAAAGAGTCTATCTTCTCATTTTATGGCTGAATTATTAGATGTTTAATGATTTTAAATTATTTATTTATTTATTTACTTTATATTAATAAATATGTGTATGAGTGGATATTTGCCTGCCTTTATATCTGTGTACCATGTAGTACATGCCTGGTGCCCACGGAGGTTAGAAGAGGGTGTTGGATCTCCTAGGACTGGAGTTGCAGACAGTGGTAAGATACCATGTAGTGCTGGGAAGAACAGTCAGTGCTCTTAACCCTGAGCTGTCTCTCCAGCCCCTAGGAACAGTTTATAAATTACTGGAGTATTTATGGGCTCAGCCTGCTATGATGGACCCATTGTTTGCTTCTGTAGTTATTGCTTCAGAATACATGGTCTTATTTTATTACTCTTCATGTATGACTTTTTTTTTTTTTTGGAAGAATCAGTCTTTATGAAGAACCAGAATAAGTTGCACTTTAGAGATTTAGTATCCTTACAATTAACCCTTCTTTCTTCTTTCCTCAGAATGAACCAACAGTTTCAAATTTCCCCAGCGCAAAGTTCCACGTACTGTTCCTTTTCTTTGTGTCTGCAATGTTCTTTGTCAGTGTGCTCTCACTATTTAGCTACCATTGTTGGCTGGTTGGAAAAAATAGAACGACAATAGGTAAATAGACTAAAGTATATGTTATTTTAAAAAATGACTACAAATGAATGTGAATTGAATGTATAGAAAGATTGTAGTAGGTGATAAAGAGATGAAGAATAACTATGTGTTTAAACTTGACTATGTTGGGTACAATGGGTGTGTAAGACTGGTGTTGAAGAGAATTGCAGGAGTGACTGTATGTATATGACTTCAGTAATGTATTATATAGCAAAATTTATCATCTATACATTATAACTAGAAGCTATTATTCTGAATGATAGACAGATTCTCATGCGTTAAGGTAGTTTCCTCTCGACCCGAACCATTTTATAACCTTCAGTTTATCTTCTTGCTAAGACAGAGCAGCATACTCCTGTATATTCTTGACCCCATAGACACACAGCCTGACTGGCATATGTTCTAAATGTTGACTTAGAATTTCTGTTGCTGTGAAGAGACACCATGAACACAGCAACTTTTATAAAGGATAACATGAAATTGGGGCTAGCTTACAGTTTCAGAGATTTAGTTCATTATTGTTTTAGCAGGAAGCCTGGCAGCATGTAGGCAGACATAGCTGAGAATTCTGTGCCTGGATTGGAAGAGAGAGCAATACTGGAGAAGCCTACTCTGAGCTTCTGAAACCTTAAAGCCTGCCCTCTGTGACAGACTTTCCCTAAGGCCATACTTCCAACAGTGCCATACCCTATGAGTTTGTGGGGGCCATTTTCAGTGAAACCACTACTACACGTCTTCTTCCATTTTTGTTTCATTTTTCAGTGAAATTTAGTGCATAGTACTTTTGTTACTGCATTTTTTCTTTTCCTTTTTTTCTAACTTTTAAAATAAAGGTACAAAGCTGGCTGATAAGTAAGGGTGCTTGCTGCCTGCGATGCTTGCTGATGATCTGAGTTCAGTCTGAAGAACCCACATGATGGAGGAAAAGAGAGCCAACTCCCACAAATAGTCTTCTGACCTCCACATATGTTCAGTGACTCATATGTGTGTGTGTGTGTGTGAGAGAGAGAGAGAGAGAGAGAGAGAGAGAGAGAGAGAGAGAGAGAGAGAGAGAAACCAGTTTATGTCATGAGTTAGCCTGTGTGCATATACTTCCAAAATTATAGAAATAATCACTGTTTCAAAGAGTATCATTAATTCCAATCCAATGTAATCTAATCTGATATTTTTATATAGTCTAGTTCAGCCACAGTGAGATCAAGGCCAGGCTAAAATGGTCAGAAACAAACAAAAAAAGGATGACCTCACTGAGGGTTGAGACGGTGGTGGTAAGGTCAGTCGGCCTCCTTGGGAGACGGGCTTAGATTTTCTTTTTTTTTTCTTAAAGATTTATTTATTTATTATATTTAAGTACACTGTAGCTGTCTTCAGACACTCCAGAAGAGGGCGTCAGATCTTGTTATGGATGGTTGTGAGCCACCATGTTGTGGTTGCTGCGATTTGAACTCGGACCTTTGGAAGAGCAGTCGGATGCTCTTACCTACTGAGCCATCTCACCAGCCCGGGGTTAGATTTTCAAGACTGGGCTTCCAGGTTGTCCTGGAACTCATTCTGTAGACCATGCTGGCTTGAAACTCAGAGATCTACCTGCCTCTGCCTCCCAAGTGCTGGGACTAAAGGCGTGCGCCACCACCTGATTTTCTCCATTCTATTCTTACTATTTTGAGTCCTTTAGGGAAAAATGTTGAGAAGCCACAAGCAGTCTCCCATCTTCTCACCTTTCTTGCCTTCTATACATACCTTCTTTCCCACCCATGAGTGTCAGCCTTCCTGCAAGATTTATCTTAGAACTCTAAGACTGTCTTTTCCTCTAGATTGCCCTGCTTTTATTGGCTTTTCTATACTGTCAGTCTGGTTCCATCCTGTCAGCCTGTAAAGATGCTGAAGGACTTTGTCTTAAAAGACAAAGTACAACTTTTCTTGTGATATCAGTATTTGCCTAGACCTCACTCTGGATCTCTTTACACTAAAGCTTGAAGCAGTGGTCTGTAATCTCCCTCTTGTCCCATTGTCCAAGCATTCTGAACTCCATTCCTCCCACCCTCACCTAAGCTACCCTTACCCCAGGCCTCTGTCCTACAAGACTAGCTGCCTTTACTTCTATACTCACAAGGGCACAGGATTCTCAGCGCTTAGTAAATGGAGGTTTTGCTAGGCTAGATTTGTAGAAATTCTAATTTTTTGTTTGGATCCCAGTACCTATGTTGTTAGGAATATATAGGAAGTTCACCAGTAAAAAATGAACAAGTCCCCATTCTCCTGCTGCCTCTTCTGCACCTCCATCAGACTCCTGAACCATACTGACAGGAGCATGCTGTCCTCTGAGAGGTTCCACGCAGCAGCTGACTCAGACAGATACAGACACCCACAGCCAAAGAGTGGATGGAGCTTGGGGACTCTTATAGAAGAATAGGAGAAAGGATTGTGGCCTCAAAGAGGACAGGAACTCCACAGGAAGACAACAAAATCAACTAACCCTGGCCTTTGGGGCTCTCAGAGTCTTAACTACCAACCAAAAAACATAGATGGATTGGACCTAGGCCTCCCCACTCATATGTAGCAGATGTGCAGCTTGGTCTTCATTAGGGTCTTGAGCAACTGAACTGGAATGGGGGTCTCCCAAAAGCTGTTGCCTGCACTTGGTATATGTTGTACTAGCTGGGCTGCCTGGCCTGGACTCAGTCAGAGAGGAAGTGCCCAGATCATAGACACTTGACGTGCCAGGGTGGGGGAGATATCCACCCATCCCCCTCAGTAAAAGGGAAGGAAGGATTGTGGGAGGGAGTGACTGGGAGGGGAGCAGTGAGCGGGATGTAAAATGAGTAGCTTAAAAAAAATTTTTTTTAAAAGTCAACAAGTTCCAGTGCCTTAAAAATAAATTGAAATACAATAAATCAAGTGAAGTAGAATATCTTTACTAAAGGCTAGGTATCTAGCTCAGCAGGAGAGCACTTAACTAGCATGTGCAAGGGCTCAGTTCCTAGCACCACAAAATAGAATAAATCCAAAGTGTAATGTTCAAGTACTGCTTTTTTCCAAACAGTGTATGGCTGGGCATGGCAGCCCACACCTTTAAGCTCAGCACTTAGGAGGCAGAAGCAGGTGCATTTTCGTAGGCTCAAGGCCAGCTTGGTCTATACAGTGGGTTCCAAGATAGCTAGAGCTACACAGAAAGACCCTAGTTATTTAGTTATTGATTTATTTATAAAAAAATAAATGTAATATTAGGTAATCATTTGGGCCTTTCATTTTGGAGGGTTAAAATTAAAATATATTTTCATCAAGTAAGTCAAATTTATCTTTTTAAAAGTAGATTTTATGTTAATTAACATAATTGTGTATATGCTGAGATATCTATTATGTAACAATCAAACCGGGATAATTAGGACATTTGTCATCTCAGATGCTTATCATCATTCCTTGTTATTTCCTGTTACCATTATGTTTATAGCTGTCTGTGTCAAAAACATTGGCAAAAAGTTAATATTTCTCATTTCCTTCATAAGTTTAAATACACAAGATTTGTTCATGTATGTAAACATGCTTGAGTTTGTTTTTTTCTTTTTTCCTTTTTGTAAACAGAATCATTTCGTGCACCTATGTTTTCTTATGGAATAGATGGAAATGGTTTCTCTCTTNGATGCAGTAAAAATTGGAGACAAGTCTTTGGTGATGAAAAGAAATACTGGCTAGTTCCAATATTTTCGAGGTAAGTTATAAAATGTAGGGGTCAGTGGTAGTCTCTGCCTCTGGATAAATATCTTAAATATTCATAAAATTATATATTTCCTTTTTTAAAAATTAGGTACAATAAGTATACATTTGAATGGAGATTAAAAAATAAAAATAACTTTAAAAAGCTCTTCAAAATGAAATTAAATCACTTTTAGGGATATAAAAAATGTTTTTATAGATTACAGAACAGAAATAAAGTGTATGTAGGTGATCTCTTTTTTTTTTCTTTTTTTTGGGGGGGGAGTGGAGTGGGGGTGGGGGCGTTCGAGACAGGGTTTCTCTGTATAGCCCTGGCTGTCCTGGAACTCATTCTGTAGACCAGGCTGGCCTAGAACTCAGAAATCCGCCTGCCTTTGCCTCCCAAGAGCTAGGATTAAAGGCGTGTGCCACCACTGCCTGGCTATCTGTTTATTTTAAAGATTTGTTTTATCTATGAGTACTCTATCTGCTTGTACACCTGTGTGCCAGAAAAGGGCACCAGATCTCAATATAGATGGTTGTGAGCCACTATGTGGTTGCTGAGAATTGAACTCAGGACCCCTGGAGGAGTGCTCTTAACCTCAGAGCCATCTCTCCAGACCTTTTTTTTTTTTTTAAATATGAGACAAGAGTATCACTATGTTGCCCTGGGTGGTCTGGAACTCACAAAGATATACTGTCTGCCTCCAGAGGGCAAATAGAAAGGCATGGCCCACCACATCCAACTTAGTCTAAACACTTAATGGGTTTTACCTGAGGTGTAAATGATATACGTACTAACCCTAGTCCTAACTCTGAGATCTGTAGGTGTGCTGGGTGGAGGCTCCCACTGCAGGAGGATCATCATGAGTTTGACGTCAGTCTGAGTTATATAATCATAGTCAGACCCTGTCTCTAAAGGAGGGCAGGACAATTGTAGGGTCTTTTCTATCTGAAAATGGCTTGCTTGCCTTCATTCTATTTTTTATTTTTATTTTGGTGTAGACCCCTACATTCTGCTTTACTGTCTTCTGGCTTGTCTTATTTTCGGCTGACAGATATAATTACCTTATTTTTTATTTTTTATACTTCATATGCCTTCTTCACATACTTTTAAGACTTCTGTTAATCACTCACTACTTTTTGTTAATCACAAAATCTTGTGATAAAATTTAATGTAGCTTTTTTAAAAACTTTTTTTGTTTGTGATTACTTTGAAGTTAGGGTTTGTGGGTGTTTTGTTTTGTTTGTCTATTTGTTTTGTTTCTTTGGTTTTTTAGTTTGGTTTTCTTTTGGTTTGTGTTTTTTTTTCCCTAGCTAAACTAGCCTTGAGTTCCGATCTGCCCATTAGTCTCCCCAGGGATTATAGGTTTGCACACATGCCCAGCTGGGTGAAGCTGTCTCTGGCTTTGAAGTTCTCATCAGTAGAGGAACTGTTAGCAGTGTCTCTTGTGTCTCCTCCCCACTTTAGGGACTCCTCCTGGGCCTATCTGGAGCTGCTTCCCACAGCTCTGTGATACTGTCTGCTGCTGCATATATGTGTGTGTTTCATTTTCTGTAAACCTTGTTGCATATATTCAAGTCCACTCTTCGGGTGTGTTTTATTGTTTTGTGTTTTCAATGAAGTTTTCTACTCCTGTTGAATGAAATGCACACTATCTGGTTATTAGGATATTTTCTCTGAGCAGTAAATTTATAATTGGAGTGGGTTCTCCTTTTTGTTGTCAAATACCTTCTGAGTTTTTATGTGTGTGTATATATGTGCCATGTGTGTTCCTGGTGTCTACGGGGGTGAGAAAATGGTATCAGATTCCTTGGAACTGGAGATAGTTATAGTTGTGAGCTGCCATGAGAATGCCATAAGAATTAAACTGGGTGCTGTAGAGGAGCAACCAGTGCTCTTAACCAGCCCTCATTGTGAGCTTAATCAACATTGAGGACACTGATTCTAAGTACATGTGAGTTAGAAGAGAAAAGGCTATCTTCAAGCAGTAACTTCTAAACTTAGAAATCTTGGGATTTGATTTCTGACTTGATACATTTTAGTAATTTATTTCTATCATGCCTCTGAAAAGCAAGTCTTAAATTGAACCTTTGTTGTTGAGTGAGTACAAAGGTGATTACTATTTCTTATTGTGCAGTTTGGGTGATGGTTGCAGTTTTCCAGCTCACCTTGTAGGGATGGATCCAAAACAAGCTTCTGTTGCAAACCAGAGTGAATACATCAGAAGGTGTGTTTCTAAGATTTCCAATATTCATTATAAAAGAATCTCATGTCTGTGTTGTACATTAATGATTCATACACAAGCAGTAGCACTCCAGGAAGCAGACAGAAAAGGGGAAAAAAATCTATTGACATTCTTTTTTTAATGGAGGACTGATATGTGTTAGGTGCCTGATATTCTTAGTATAAAACTTTGAACAACTCAAACACAAGTGGAGCAGAGCATGTCCGTAGTGTCTGGGAAAACCAGGAAGCAAGTAAATATACTATGTCTTCATCCTAAGAAGATTTTCTTTAAGATCTCATTATATTGGCTTATACCAAGTTGAATATTTTAAAAGAATTTTTTTTTTTTTTTTTTTTTGGTTTTTCGAGACAGGGTTTCTCTGCATAGCCCTGGTTGTCCTGGAACTCACTTTGTAGACCAGGCTGGCCTCGAACTCAGAAATCCACCTGCCTCTGCCTCCCAAGTGCTAGGATTAAAGGCATGTGCCACCACGCCCGGCAAAAGAAAATTTTAACAACCACTGCCATTCTAATAATCATAAATTTTGATAACTAGATTTTAATTATAGCATCAGAATAACTAATGAGAATTTTGAAAGTACAAATGTTTTCTTACTCAAAGGAAATTTCTTAACATAGTTGTACATCAAGAAAATTGATTCATAAATTCATTTTTCAACACAACAAAAATAAAAGGAGAAAGAGGGCATTAAGCTCCATAGGATGCTGACATCAACAGGCAACTTAGCGCTGCACCAAAGCCTTTGGCCCTTCAGCTCCAGCATTCACTGTGGATCTAAGTCACTCAAGTCTGTCTTTCTCTGGAAACCAAGGATGATGAGAGCTGTTTCCTTCCCTTGAGTTTCGAGGGTGGAGATAGTGTATCAAGCACCAGCAGAGAGTCTGTCCCATAAGCACCTGCCACTGCTTTTCCTCTTTTCCTTCCTCCATTCCCTTCTTCCCTGGTTCGCTTAGTTAGAATAATAAGTCTACGATAAATCACTGAATCATTTTTTCCCCTTAGATCTAAACTGCAGAGGTAGAAAGCAGAAAACTTGGGAGATGACAGGTAACTTTTTGCACGGGCCACAGACATAGCTCTTCACCTGTCCTTGTGCTACTACAGCTCCCGATTAACAAGTGTTACAAGCCCTTCCCACCAGCCTCTGAAGCTGTTTCTCAGTCTAACTGGTTTCTTTGGCAGTGCTGGAATACACACTTTTGGGCCTAGAGAGCCATTTCACTGGGTTGGGGGTTGTGGGCATTTTGTCTTGGAGAGAGCCTTTTCAGAGTGCTAAGATCTCATGAGTGGCCCTCACATATTTCAGAGAAAGAATACTAATTTGCTGCTTATTAATTATTAAGTATCCTTAATTGAGCATTAAACGATTCACTAAATTGTCTGCTCCTTTTTCAGTATTGGCTCAAATCAACCTTTTCCTATCAAACCACTTAGTGAATCAAAAAACCGCTTGTTGGATAGTGAATCTCAGTGGCTAGAGAATGGAGCTGAAGGAGTCACCAAATCAGGTAATAATTCTCATCTGATTCACAGGAAAGTCACCAGATTAAACAAATACAGTAAAAAACCAAAACTGTGATATTTGAGATAACGGAACTTAGGAAACTGAGAAGCTGCATGCCCGAGGAGATTTGTTGGGAAAGGGGCAGAGGCACAGTGGCTAATTGTACTCTGCTCTCTGTTCAGCCGACCTGTTTCCCAGCCACGCATTTCTGTACCAGTATAAAGAAAGTTAGGTTGCCGGCATGGTGGCACACGCCTTTAATCCCAGCACTCGGGAGGCAGAGGCAGGTGGATTTCTGAGTTCGAGGCCAGCCTGGTCTACAAAGTGAGTTCCAGGACAGCCAGGGCTACACACAGAAACCCTGTCTCAAAAAAAAAAAAAAAAAAAAAAAAAAAAAAAAAAAAAAAAAAAAAAAAAAAAAAAAAAAAAAAAAAAAAAAAAAAAAAAAAAAAAAAAAAAAGAAAGAAAGAAAGAAAGAAAGAAAGAAAGAAAGAAAGAAAGAAAGAAAGAAGAAAGAAAGAAAGAAAGAAAGAAAAGAAAAGAAAAGAAAAGAAAAGAAAAGAAAAGAAAAGCAAAGCAAAGCAAAGCAAAGCAAAGCAAAGCATTATATTCATCTGGGTGTGATGGCACAAACCTTTCTAGTTCTTGGAAGGCTGAGGCAAGAGGATCGCCGTTTCTACACAAGCCTAGACTCCTTGTGAAACCTTTCCTGAGAATGTGGGAGCTTTGTAGTCTTTAAAGAATACTGTGGACAAGACTTTAGCCTTTCTTACCGACTCGGTTTATGAAGTATGAGTGCAGTGTAGAATGGCTGCTCAGACTAAGTGGAATCTCTGGTCAGAACTGGGTTTGCAGTATCATCTCACCACCTTACCTTCCATCCCAAGTCCAAATCCTGCCTCAGGCTGTCTCAGGTGCTTCTTGATTCCAGTGGTCATATGGCCGTTAGTAATCTGTGTGCATTATAGGAAACAGTTTGAGATACTCAGCTCAGCTCCCAGTGACCTCGGTAAGTATCCTATGAGCTGTCTGAATGCCTCGGATCCTTGTGCAGAGGGCAGGGACTCACTAGAGCTTTGAGAAGCATTTAGAACTTTTTCCTTACCAATCTTGGTGGCATACCCTTGTATCACTGTACTTAAAAGCTGAGCTGAAGGATTTCCATGGAATCGAGACCAACCTGTGAGCCACACAAAGTGAGAACCTAGTGTCAAAAACATCACACAAATAACTACAGGGAATCCGTCAGCAAGATCTGTAGGGTCTTTAAGATTAGTCAGCTCCTAGGTGAGGTGATGGGGAGAAGTGTTTCCTGGACTTCCTAATTACAGCTGCTTAACATCCTCAACATCTTACATGTTCACACAGCAAGCAGAGGAAAAGCTGATGAGCTCTAACATGCTGCACTCACGCCTGTGTTCTAGCTCTTTATACTCACATGTTAATTTTAATACAACGAGCTTCAGCATTTCGCTAGAAACTTAATACTTTCTTTTGTCTTATAATTAATTATATGTTTACAGGGACAAATAACCATGTTACAGTGGAAATAGAAAATTGAGTACTACTTGTTCATAACTAACCATTTGATGAGTGCAAGGTAAGACAATATAAAGGTAATTTCCTTTGGCAAATGTAGTTTATTTGCATATTTCATCTCAAAACAAATTTGAATTTTTTTCAACTATGTCACCCAAATCAAGCAGTTCTGTCCTATGACTCCAAATATGACTTCTTCCAAAATCTCATTTTCCTTATTACTTCTAACACAGTGTTACTAACAGTTTGTTGGTGGATTAATGAAAAAACTAATTGATAATGAAAAAGAGTGGTTTGCCATTATTTGAAGATGTTTGCTCAAGTGAAGATTGATTAAAGGCTGACAACAGGCTTCTGGATTTATTGATGATAGTTTTGTAAGACACAACAACAGAGTATTGTTTCAAACCTATGGCCCAGAGCAACACATACTGAGTGTCCCCTTCACTCCTGGCTACTTTTATTTTTTGCCAGAGGATCTCATCTCTGGTCTTCCAAATGGGACATCTGCATCCTGCACTCTAGGCTTACCATAAGGTCAGGTCTTTGAAGAGGATTCAGAGCCTATGCAGTGATAGAGACAGGGCTCAAGGCCAATGACAGAGTGAGATCCAGGCTCCAGGGGCAGGGGCTCCAGGTCTCAACATCTGGCAGAATAGGCTACACTATGAAGGGAAGCTTGCTTGCAGGGTCTACATATTGAGCACACTCCTGTCCATCCCAGGCACTTGGAGCTAAAGTTCCTAACCAGTGATTCCTGCATCTGTACTGCTTATTTAGTCAGAATCCCCAACTAAAGTTTGTCTAGCGATAGGCCAATGTGGGGTGTCCAAGCAGGCAGGCAGAGTGCGCTGAAGGCAAGTAGAAAGCTTGCTTGTTCCCTTCTTCACTGTTAACTGGAGTCTGTATTATTGTGGTAGAACTCAAGAATTTGATTCCTAACTTGTTTATCCACAGGACCATTTATTAAATATCTAAAGAAATGAAAAATTGGCTTTTAACTAATAATTCAATTTCTGTCTTTTGTAGGTATATAAAAACACATTTTGGACTATTTTCAATTTTATTTGCAAGAAAATGATGGATGGAATGAAATATTTGAAGTATAACAGAAGATATACTTTTAAAAGGAAGTGTTTGTACAGTTTGATGGATCCACAGAAGCCCTGCAGAGCAGAAAGATGCCTTAANTTTTAGTGTCCATTTGTGTGACATTGCCCTACAGCTCAAAAGTGACTTAACTTTCCTTTGGAAATAACGCCTGTTTTACAATGCTGTCGTCACATGTTAACATGCCATATATATTTTTAACATCTGAGTTACAACATTAGAGCTATTTCTTAGTATCCACATAAATTTTCACCCCAAAAACACAAACTAAAAAGCTGTCTGTGGTAAAGTATACCTAGGGAAAACGGGGGCTAAAAATGATACCTAAATCACTTATTCTTGTGCTGCATAAGGGAAAGAAATACTGCTTTTTTATTAGATGTTTACTAATTTATAATTACTGTTTTATACTTTTCAGCATTTTAATAAAGATTTTTTAATTATTGGCTATAAAATAACACTCAGAAGGATTCAGANACCTAAATATAATCATTTAGAACATTGAAGATACTAATATAATTCAGTGAAGGTTTAGTTAGAAGCATTAATACTTCTAATTAGTACTTTTAAAAGCCAAGTGGCACATGCCTATGATCCCAGCACTCAGAAGGCTGAGGTAAGATTGCTGTGAATTTGAGTCTAGCATTGGTTACATAGGGACCATATCCAAAATACAGAATAATACAACCATGTGGTGTAGTGTGAGCCCAAGGCTCAAAGGAAACATGGTGGAAACAACTACACTTTGGTATTCTCTGCTTTTTAATTACTAGTTGTTGAGTGTTCAAGGGAATTTTTTATGGGCAGGGAAGCACAGAGGTTCATGTTCTATCCAAAGACCTAACATATATATAAATAGGTGGGAGTGACTAGAAAAAAAGAGAATGAAGGAAGGAGTATTATAAACTAAACAAAATTTCATCGCTAAAAGTATATAGACTACAACATGCTATTAAAGAGGATTTCATTTAGGCAATGTCTAAAAATTACTGTGGTACTTTACAGTAATCCTCTGAGTAAACAGTGACTTAAAATGCAGTTCAGATAAGGATGAAATAAGTAAAACAAAAACCCGAATTCCCAGTCGTGGGCTGGAGAAATGTTTCAGTAGATAAAGGTCCTTGCCCTCAGACCTACAACCTGACATCAGTCACATTCTGGAAGAAGATAACTAACTCCCACACGTTGTGCTCTGGCATTTACATGTACACTATGGTGCACATAGACTCTCTTTTCAAATGATAGTATTATTTTTAGCACCTAGTGGCTTTAATAGAAATGGCTATATTTAGGAGATTAGTCCACTGGTCTATAAAAAGGCAATGTAGAGATGCTATTTTTGGTTTATACCATTTATCAAAGAAACAAGCCCAAAATGATTGCTTGAGGTGGCTCAGTAGAGAGATGTCTCTGATGTGCTGCTGTCTAGGATGTGGCTATGCAGTGTCTTTGTGTGCAATAGGATTGTGGAGGAGAGGGCATCCTGCATGAGTTGAACTATAGGACGCCCAACATTACCCAGTGTTGAAGTTTGCAAATAACCTTGCTTTTCATTTACCCACCAAGTAGCTCTCAAGTCCTCTGAATATCAAACATTATACTAAAGATAGTGCTGTGATCCTAATCCTGCATAAATCAAGGTCGCTGCTGTTGTAACTTTGCAATTTGGGAAGTTTGTTGAATTCCCATTGACTGCACTAATTCTGAATCTTAAGTAACTTTCCCTTTGGACCAAAGGAGTGAGTTAGCTTTGGTACCATGGTTTAAAGTTGTATGTAGTATGCATTCCTCTTCATTTCAGCTCTTTTGACTTTCATTCTAAAAAAACAATGACTTAAGAGATACCAGTTACTGCTAGGCATGCTGGAGCATGCTGGCCATCTCAGCACTTGGGCGTGTGAATCAAGTTGGTCTAGATCATTCTCAACATCAAAAGTAGCCTGTGCTGCAGAAACCTGTGTCAGACAACCAAGAGAGGAAAAAGGGTCAATTACTAACCAGAAATGCAACTTCAGTTTGGTAGTGTGCATGCTGCTTTCAGAAATGTTCTAGTATTTCAGTATTTCTATATTTATATCAAGGGATTTGCATGCACCTGGCATAATTTGCCCCTTTAACATACTATTATGTAGAAGTATCAAATTTCTGAGTTCTTATCATTTGTTAGNATAGTAAAGCCATTTCTAGTTTTCCACTTAGGTAGCCTTTATAGCCAGCTTTTTGCCACATTCTAAAATATTTAGCTGCCTTTTGTTGTTTTGGTTTTTGTTTCATTTTAGTGCTGGGAATCAAATCCAGGGCCTTCTGCATACTAGGCAAGTCCTCTACCACTGAGCTACATCCCTGGCCCAGGCTGAAGCTGTTCATATGTGTCAGCGAACTGTTCATTAGGGGCCAGCAAGTGGTATGTAAATCAGGGAAAGGCTGGCTGTTTAGTATGTGAACTGGCGTTGAGTCTGCTATATCAGTGTGTGTGTGTGTGGGGGGGGTACTACATTGAAACAAAGCTTTGCCAAAATTTCAAACACTTGAACATTTGTGAAAAAAATGGAGTTGAATTTCAGGTCTTGCCCTTGCCATTAAAAACATCAGACAGGACACTTGTTTTACCTGGGTACAGANGTACTTGACTGTTGAGTACCTGCGGCACCTGACCCCGTCACTGTGCCAACCAAAGCAGCTNCAGTGTACCAGCTATTGACATGAACATGTTTACAAAGTTGTTTTGTCTTCATAAAAGAATGATTTTTAAAAAACTTTTTACATAGTTATGACTCAGTGTGTTAAAAGCATAACAAGTTAGCTTAAATATATGGTCTTTACTTGAATTTTAATTCTTANAGAAAGCAAATTTTGACTGTTTACAGGAATGCTTGAAATGAGTCAAGAGGTCTCTAGTTCTCTCTGAAGCAAAGCTATGTTACAGGCTTAGTGTTAGAGCCTGCTTATTTGGGGTATTGGATAGGCAGTAACTCAAAACTACGCTTCGCTCACATCTTCTATAAAGTAGTACTTTTGCGTGGATAAGTATTTTTAACTGATATTAAGAAATATTTTTGCATTTCAGTCAAACTAATAAGAAAATATGTAAAAGTACAAATAAGATGTAAATCTGAAATTCATGTTTCATATGATCTAAGCTGTATTTTTAAATTCAAATTTAAAACACAGTAGAGATTCAGAAAGGTCCATATTTTTCTAATGACTTCATGCTACATTATTTTCTCGAGTTACGTAAAGCAAGGAATTGTATTGAGGAGCTAAGAAAGCTGTTAGTTTATTATATTTGTATATGATTACAGACAANCCTGTGCCCATTTAAAAGAAAAGATGGATACTATTTAAGGTGATATTTAATATGTTTTTCTATAAACAAGTTTGAAATATAGGTTGCCTTAGTTGTCTTATCAGTAGCATAGCCTTCTATTTATTTCTCATTATGTGAACCTGGACCATGACCAGTGACTCTTGGCTCTGTATTTTGGATGGCCTAACCTACATTACTATGTGTGCATTTTACAACTTTTTTTTCAGAAACCATAATTACCTTATTAATAAACAGATAAAGATATTGCCTTGTTTTTTAATGGGTTTTTTTTTTGCTATTATATTTGTCAGATGAGAAAATAATTGTCATTGTCATTTTGATCCTCATGAAAATCTGTTAAGGGTGTTGTTTAGTTCAGTGGTTCTCAGCCTTCCAAATGCTGTGACCCTCTAGTTTATCATGTTGTGGTGACCCCCAACCATAATATTGTTTTTGTTGTTACTTCATAACTAATTTTGCTATTGTTATGAACTGTAACATAAATATCTGGTTTTTTCATGGTGTTAGGCAACCTCTGTGAAGGGTCATGACCCCCAGGTTGAGAACTGCTGGCTTAGTTGCAGAGCTTAGTAATTTCTGGAAACTCTGAGACAGTTAAATTGCAGTTTACATATTTTTATTCAGAACCTAAAAGATTTAATTGGGCTTTTACCAACCAGTTTTTTTAACAAGGCACTTTAGGGTCATGCATACTGCCAGATATGTTTGTTAAATTACTGAGTAATAGATGTTATGTTAACCATTAAAATCTCAAGAGGAACCGAGCAGTGGCGGCACACGCCTTTAATCCCAGCACTTGAAAGGCAGAGGCAGGCAGATTTCTGAGTTTGAGGCCAGCCTGGTCTACAGAGTGAGTTCCAGGACAGCCAGGCTATACAGAGAAACCCTGTCTCGGGGTGGGGGGGGGACTCAAGAGGACCTGTAAGAACCAACCAATAGAGAGACTCACATAGATGAACACTTTCTCTGGTGCAGTAAGTACACTGTGAGTTGAACCTAATCTGGTTTACATATCAAGTTCCAGGCAAGCCAGGGCTACATGGTTGAGACTGTCTCAAAACAGCCATTGGGTGATATCCCAAAATGCACAAAGATAGCAACTCTTTGATGTCACGATCTTTATGGTTATTTAATAGTTCTTTGACCTTGTGTTCACAACTCTCACCTAATGGTTTTTCATTTTGTATTGTTAAAGATTTATTGAGGATGAGCCTCTTATGAGAAAGTGTCTCTCAGTGCCCTGGAATCCATGAAGCTAGAGTTAAAGGTGGTTGGGAGCCACCCAGTGTTCCTCTGGAAAAGTGGGAAGCACACTTATAAGCACTCGGCCAACTATCCAACTCCCTAATAGCTTTTGTGTGGTATTTCTGCTCGGTGACCCACCCAGGCTACATTGCAGCTTGGCAAGTCACCCTTCATCCTGGAGCTGCTTGGCCTCCCTTCATCACAAGCTGACACCCTTAGTACCGCCACTGTACTAAGTTTCTATTACTGTTTTCCTGTCGCTGTGCTGTTACTTGGCTCCAATCAACTGCAGATAGACTCTTGAAATTTTGTTTTGCTGTACTAGCCTCCCATAAAATAAACCTTGAAAAGTCAGAAAGGGACTAATGAATTTCATGTCCATTAGTTTTATTTTTCTTTGGTGGTGTCTAAATACCTCTAACTTCAAATATATTAACCAGGAGCTAGAGAGAGTGCTCTGTGGTTAATTAAGAACACATACTGCTCTTCTAGGGGGAGGAGTCAGCTACCAGCACCTATAATGGCGACTGTGATTCCAGCTCAGGGGGATCCAACACCTGGCCTCAGTATGTACATATGCCCACATACACAACACACAATTAAAAATAATTTCAAAGGATCAGAGTTGAATGTGTTAGTGTCTTTGGCAGAGCAGGTAGGTTTGGCAGTGGTCCTGAGTTCAAATCCCAGCAACCACATGGTGGCTCACAACCATCTGTAATGGGATCCAATGCCCTCTTCTGAAGACAGCTACAGTGTACTCATATAAATAAACTTAAAAAAAAAAGAATATTCATTACATATACTTATCTGGCAGAGAGGTTTTACCGTGATCATGAGGATGGTTTTCCCAGGGTGAGGCTATCCATTGCCACCTGTATGTCCTGACCCCTGCAGTTTCTCCAAATGTGTGAAACTCGGATTCGAAATTTGTGGTAATGCATTGTGTCCCCTACAAGGAAAAAAAAACCTCTACTGTTTGAAACAACAAAAGACTGAAGTGTGTCAGACTCCACTACTGTTTGTGTGTGTGATGGTGTGTTTAAAACATGCATGACCAACCCCTAAGAGAGCTCCTTGAAGTTGAGAGCTGCCACTTCAGTGTTCCCTCTTTTTATACTCTTACCAGGTGCCTATGTTGGTTTTTAAAAAGAAAAATTGGCCTGGGTTGCCACGCCCACTCTAGTGGTGATTCACAACAAAGGTCTAGGCACTCAGCACCTGTAAGGACCTAGGTTCCCTGGTAAGGGAAGGTCTGAGGTGACTGGGTGGCCAGTGAGGAAACCCAAGACTGCTGTGAGCTCTGGGATATGGGCACACAGTAAGAAGTGGTGGCAGCTCATAGCTGTAACCCCAGCACTTGGGAACTTGATGCAGGATTGCTCAAATTCATTTTGAGTCACAAAATGAGACTGTCTCAAGGGGGAAAAAAACCAGAAAACCTTGGTTTATGACTTACTTCATTTGGCCACTGGCAGTAAAAGCCGTGTATTTGGAAGAGTTGCCATCTCTGAGTGAGCCTGCACGTAGCGTAAACTAGCTACCAGCAGCTTTTCCTTGGCCTTTTTGTTTTGTCTTTTTCCTGTTCTAGGCCTCCAGCCTGGGCCTTTGCACATTGTAAGCAAGCAGACAGCTAGCCCTGGCTGTTCTGGAGCTCACTCTGTAGACCAGGCTGGCCTTGAACTCAGGGATCTGTCTGCTTCTCCCTCCCAAGTGCTGGGATTAAGTGTGCACCACCACCACCTGGCTTCAACCTTTTCAAATGAAAGTGATGCCTGTATCATGCAGCCCTTTCAAAGTTTGGAAATGTTTTGTGTGTGCTGGAAGTACAGTTTGAAAAAATTTCCTATCCCAGCACCGGAGGACAATGACTATTTGTAGGTCAGCTTAGGCTACATGACGAACCTGTAACAACAGACACCATGATGGAAGTCCCATTCAGGCCTTGGAAACAATCACGTAGGTAACAAAATTCGTATTGCAGTCTGTAATTCTGGGAAACCTGTAAATGTACTAACCTTGCTTTGTGGTCCTGCTCCTAGCTGTACTTTGAAGTATAACAAGTCAACCCAGGCGTGGGGCTGTTTTTTGTACTTAAAAGCTCACCCTGAGAAAGGCTCAGTACTGCACTTGAGTAACAGAATGCCCAGTGAAATCAATCACCTGCTAGCTAATACAGAAATCCTGTGTGTGTGGCCCTGTGTCTAAGAATGACGGATGCTCCAGAAGCCCTTGCCTATGTCCTGTGGGCTGCACCCCCACAGGTTTTGTTTCTGTTGAGATGGTCTCACTATGAAGGTGTGGCATGTTGAACAGGCTAGCCCGGAATTCAATGCTCTGCCTGTACTGCTCCTGAGTGCTGAGATTAAAGGCATCCAACACCACAGCCATCAAATACCCCTACTTTTCATCCCCTACATACCCCTTTCAGGCAGGGTATGTAGTTGTGTTGGAAGAACTTTGCATAACATGACACCCCAGATTCTACCATCAGCACTATCAAGTTTTATAATCTAGAGAGATGGAAAAGTTTGTACATGTGATTTTCACTCATCACTTCTTGGATTCACTCATGCCAGTTTTATTTTACAGGTTGGAGAGGATGGTAGAATGAGGGAATGGAATAATTCCTTTTAGAATCTATGTATTAGAACTTGCTTCACTTACTGTAGTTTTTTACACTGTACTTGGTTGATGTCCCTGAAGTCCTGAGAAGTAAAGGGAAGAATGGATCTCGGGGGTGGTGGGGAGGGGAGAATGCAGTCCAGATGTGACATACGAGAGAATAAAAAAGAAAAAAAAACGATCTAATATTTTTTAAAAACCTGTTCCTTCATGTGTGTAATGCTACCCTGCCCTTGTGAATGCAGTGATTACTCTAGACCCTTTGTTTAGCCTTGGTACTGTTGACCATGTGTTAAGAGTAGATATATTTGTGTATTAGTTTCATTTCATAAGCAAAGTACTTAGCTTCTAAGTCTGTTTTGTTCACTGGATAGGTTCAGAAGAAAAAGTAGTTGAGTTATGCCCAAGGAAATACCATACTGTTGGGGAAAGGAAATTAGCAGAATGATGAAGGGAGCCATTCATAGTCCTCACTTCGTGTTTCACTGACCACACATTTTCCTGCATGCTTAGAAAAACTGTAAAGACCAAATTACAGAAGGGGGGAGGCATTATAAATAAAGTGGCCTAATACAGTCCCAAGTGCACACTTGTTACTCAGCGTTTCTGAATGACTAGTATAATTCCCTCTGTATGAACACTGAGCATCTGTAGGCATCAGGAAAGACAGAGAGTGCCCAGCAGTCTCTGGATTATACTTTAATTCTTCTTTCACTGTTTAAATTTGCTACCATAATCAGTACAGCAAGAAACAAATTCATTAGTATCTTCTGTGTTACTGCTGAGCATGAAATGGTACAGTATTAATGGACACCATTTTGACAGTGCCAGTGTACAAAGGCTTCACCACCACCTTTAAGACTGTTCCACACACTGCAGTCATTAAGAATGCATGTATACTGACATGCTTGACAGCAAGGTTTGCTGGAGAAAAAAAATGAAATGTCCATTACCAAAAGATAGTAACAGGCATATCTATATTATTGTGCATGTAATAAAAATATGAGATCTGTATAGATTCACAAAAAGGCCCATGATACACTGATGCAGTCAACAAGCATGGTGGTGCATGCTTACAATCCCAGCACTTGAGGGGAAAAGACAGGAGGATCACTGAGTTCAAGGCCAGCCTGGGCTACACAGTAAAAAAAGGAAGTTCAAGTCATTAATAAATGTAACCACCAGAATGGATGGCAAAGGAGATAAATTACATTATGCATTTTTAAAAAGCCAATATAAATTATTCTACTTACAGATCCTTCTTCAAATCATAAAAACAAAGAGATGAATAGTGGGGGAGTCAGGTTTGTACAAAGAGAATGAAGGATGCTATAGCAATGGAACCATGGTTATATGACAACTAAGTAGACTTGTGTACATAAACATGGGTGCATATAAAAACACAGATTATAGCAGTTTCTAGGTTTTGATGTGGTTAGAGAAAAAATGTTACTTGGTTATAGTTACAAGGGACTTGTACTTTTTTTCTCTTGGTAACTTTCTATGAAATCTCCAACTCAAAAGATCAAAAAGGACTGGGTATGGTGGTAGATACTCCTTGCTCCTAGTACAAGGCAGACAGAGAGAGCTGCCCATTTAAATTTGAGGCCAACCTGGTAAACATATCAAGTTCTAGGCCAACCAAGACTCTACAGTAAGATCTATATTTTAAAAAGAAGAAGAAAAAAACCCATCAGCATTTGTAGACCCAGATATTCAGGAGACTCAGTCAGGAGGATCAATTCAGCCCAGAAGTTCAACAACTGAAGCAGCCTGGCAAGATCTACTCAAAAAAGTTGTGTGCACACGTGGTGGTTGTATACACCTTTATTCCAGCACTTAAGAGGCAAGAGGCAGGCAGTTCTCTGAGTTTGAGGCCAGCCTGGTCTATAGAGTGAGTCTGACAACAGGGCCACACAGAAAAAACCTGTCTTGAAAAACAAATCAACAACAACATTAAAACAAGAAAAAAAAAACGAACACACACAAAAAAACGGTGTTTGTAAACAAACTTAAAAAAACTTGCACTGTTTGTATCCACTTAGGAGTTCCAGGCTAGTGTGGACAATATAGACAAGCTCAAACAATTCTTGTAGACATCTTTACTTCACATGTCCACTCACGGAGTCCAAATTCTAAAAGAAAACACTCTTCTTTTGAGAAATAGTTACATGTATCTCTGGCTGGCCTCCAGTGTGCATGGCAGTTGACCTTGCACTTCAGACCCTACTTCCACCTACAGAATGCCGGGAAACCAAAGGCAGGCTCTGTTCTAGAGCAGTGGCTCTCAACCTTCCTTACACTCTTTAATACAGTTCATCATGTTGTGGTGACTCCAACCATAACATTATCTTCATTGTTACTTCATAACTGTAATTTTGCTGTTATAATACAAATCTCTGACATTCAGCCCCGTGAAAGGGTTCTACAACCACCACCACAAGGGGTCATGCCCACCAGGTGGACAACGGCTATTCTAGACAGAAAGTAAGAAAACACCCCTTGTACAACAAAGCTCTAGCCAAGTACCTCAGACTTCAAAGACTCATCAGTTTGTAGTTTTACAAGGTATGGTGGCACTTGCCTTTAGTCTGAGCACTTGGGAGGCAGAGGCCAGTAGATCTCTGAGCCTTGCCTACACAGCAAGTTCTATGGCTATATAGTGAGACAAACAAAACCCCCACATTTTACAGAAGGGCAGGGAACCATGCCTGTAATTCCAGCAGCTAGGCACAGGCAGGGCTGCTGCAAGCTTGAGGCCAGAAAGAACAAAAACTGAAAATAGACCAATTATGTACATGTGGCAACGTGAGAGGCCCAAATAGTCTCTTTTGGCTGAGTCTAGACCTTACTAACTACATCAGCAAAGACGTTCCTGCCTCCGCCTCTTAATGTTGGGATTACAGGTGTGAAGCAAACGCCTAGGTAGGGTCCCAAGTATTCCATAAGAGACAACTATTAATCACGTTTGCTTTAATAAGATACTGGTTGAAGGGGGTCACACTGGTACATAAATTACATTTTCTCAGCTCCAGGACCAAGTAAGGACAGAGCAGTCTGGTATCCATAATCTTGAAGGGTGATGATTCCGGGTCAGGACCATTTCTTCGAGATGTTGAGATGGTCTAGCTGGTCTGCGATGTACCTATGCTTAGGGAACTTGGAAGTGGCCGCTGCCTTGATGGCTTCAAAAGCCTGGGCCCTTCGCTCCGCGGCGTGGCCGTACTCCTGCTCCGCTGTCATGTAGGGCATGCTCAGCCAGTAGTGGTTCTCGGCCTCCACCTCCAGGCGACGGATCATGTTCTCCTTCGCTTGGAAAGACACGGTCCGCGGCCGCCGGTGCTTCCCGATCCACTGCCTGCCGGGAATGCGGCCGCGGAGGAGGACAGCGGTGAGGAACATGGTGCCTCCTGGGGAAATGACACGAAAGCCGCGGTCGCTGAGCCCCGGAGCCGGGAAGCCAGCAACCGGCGGCGTGCCAAGCTGGCGCCCACGTCCCCGCGGCCACGGGGCCGAATCCAGAGCACGCTCGGCCTCTCGCCGGAAGTGAGTGGCCGGGAGCCGACTACACTGCAGGATATGGGGGTGGGGGCTCCCCGAAAACCCACCTCGCGCACCAACCGACCCGGCACACGCTGCCCTCGGCGCTCCGCGTCCCGCGTTCACCGACCGACGCGGCCGCGCACGCGCGCTGCTTCCGGTCCCTCTGGGGCTCCTGATGCTAGACTTCCGCTCTCGCGAAGGAAGCCTTCTGCGCCTGCGCAGGGCGGGCGGCGCCTGCGCAGGGCGGGCGGCGCCTGCGCAGGGCGGGGGGCGCCTGCGCAGGGCGGGCGGCGCCTGCGCAGGGCGGGCGACGCCTGCGCGGCGGTAAGATTCAAATGTGTAACGCGTCGGTTCGAGGGGACTGGAGGTCGGCAGTCGGCTCGGCGGCCCTCAGCATGAACCCCATCCAGAGTTTCCACTGTAAGCTGCGGGGTCTGGCCACCACGCTGGACAGCGAGACGGCCCGGCTGCTGAGAGCGCTGGACGGCGAGGACAGCGGTGAGTGGGCGCGGGCGCGGATCTCAGTGGGCGGTGTCGTCCACTGGGCGAAGCTGATCTGTGATGAGAGAGCCCCGCCGACCAATTCTCCCTGTGGCCGTAGGCTGAGCGGGGGCGAGCTGGTGGGTGGGTGTTTGTTAACAACATCCAGAGTCAACTGTATTAAGATGCACTAAAACCCTGTTTTCTGTACGTGTAAAGTGATTTCGTCTCACTCGAATGGGCCCCTATTGAAGCAAGCATCTGCATTTTCTCCACTAATATTCTATTTCTGTGTAGCCCTGGCTGTCCTGGAACTCATTCTAGACCAGGCTGGCCTTGAACTCAGAGCTTCTCCTACCTTTGCCTCCTGAATGCTGTGATTAAAGGCATGCCCACTGCCGTCCGTCATGTGTTTCTCTGTTAAGTAAACCCAAGCTCTGATTCATTAAGAAAGAGAACAACTCTTTGTCAGTAGACAGTTGTTCCCCATAATCCTATTACAGTCCATCCTACAGGCATTAGGCAACCTTGTGTCTACTTCTGTGCAGCGGACCTGACTCTTCTGGACCTTTCCTGTAAAAGGAGCCCTAGAATATCGTCCTTTAGCCTCGTTCTCACGTTCATCCACATTGTAGAGTAAAAACCATGCCAAGTCTTACTCCATTGTGTCAGTTGCTATGTAGTGTGTTTGTATGCTTATAATTGGTGTAGGTGTACTTTATCCTGGTGAGTTCACTGTGTAGTTCTTGCCTTGTTGATCGGAGACTAGCCTGGCCTTGAAGCCACGCAGATCCATCTACCTTTGCCTCACTCCTGGATCAAAGGCATGGGTTGCTGTGCCTGGAGAGTTATGTAATTTATGTGTGCTGTAGTTCCTTGAAGGCTTTTATTCTTTATTTCTATTTTTGTTTTTCAAAACAGCTTCTCTGTAGAAACTCCACCTGCTTCTGCCTCTCCAGGTTCTGGAGTTAAAGGTGGACATCACCACTGCCCAGCAGGATTTTTATGGTTAAGAAACTGTATTGAGTTGTTGTTGTTTTTGTTTTGTTTTCCTCATATTTATTGAACTTTTTTTCCTTGCTTGAAGATTTTGAAGATTCTCCAGGGAGAATTTTGCATGACCTTCATTCAGAAGTCCAGACTCTAAAGGTACTATTAACTTACAATTTTTCTATGTGGGTAATTTTCTCTAGTCAAAGTTGTGATGGGTCTAGGGTCACCCAGAGATCACCAACCTAACAGAGAATAAGACTTTAATAAGAAGAGGTTATTTGGATACGGGTACCTGAACTGATTGGCACCAGGACCACATCTGAGAGGATGTCAAAGATAGCAGTTAGCCATATCAATCCAGGGTTTATAAATGCAAACTGCAGGGCAGTGGTGGCTCAGGCCTTTAATCTCAGCACTCGGGAGGCAGAGGCAGGTGTATTTCTGAGTTCGACGCCAGCCTGGTCTACAAAGTGAGTTCCAGGACAGCCAGGGCCACACAGAGAAACCCTGTCTCGAAAAACCTAAATAAATAAATAAATAATAATAAAATAAGTGCAAACCCCCTAGATTACACGTGTTATGCCTGCATGCCGGCAAGGCCTAGTTTAACATGTATGTCTAACAGTTGTCCTAATCTTTTTTGAGCAGAGTGTGCAAACTTGATTACAAAAGCAAGAATAACAGTGTTAGGACCTATTGTCTAGCAAGAACAGCAAATCTTCCAAGATCAGTCAGTTTTAAGAACAGTCTTCAGTGTCTGGGAGAAAGGTGAAGGCTACAGCTTGTACAAGCTAGGGGCTGGCATACTAGAAAGCATTTTTGCTTTTTGGTCTCTCAAACATAGTAAGTATAAACTTAAACATAATAATAAGCATCACAAAGTCAACTTGAAAGTTAGAAAGTGTGTACTGTCTTTGCTTTCCTCCTGAAAGGATAGTGTTAATGCTCGTCTCGATGAAGCAAGGTTGGAGAACCAAGAAAGCACAAGCTTCATCAAGGCCACGAAAGTGCTGATGGGAAAAAACTCAGCAGACAGCAGGAACCTCAGAGAGTTTTTCCAGAAGTATGGCTACCAAGCACGTGACAAGGAGGATTCAGGTTTGGTCGATTCGTCCCCTAGCATCTCAGTGTGGACACAGACAGAATGATTAAGACAGCTAGGGGCTCCGCTGGGGCTAGTTCAGCGCACTGCCCGTCAGCGCTTCTTGGGAAGCTCCCCTTGGAGCTTGGCAGTAAGAGAGAGCATTTCCCTTGCTCTCCTTCCACAGTGGGAGATGAGAGCTTTTGAGCTATTTAGAATGTGAAAGTTCAGGTCAAGTCACCTGACAGGATGGATAAAGCACGCTGGGTTAGCTCTGCCAGTAAGTAGCTGGCGAGCCACACAGTAATCTTTCATTTCTTTTTTATTCAGATTTTTCTGCAGAACTAGATGTCTAAGCTATATAAATTGATAAAATTTAAAAAAAAAAAAAAAAAAAAAGAGGACTGGTTATTGTGCCCTGGAGACTTAGTAAAGCAAGAGATGCTGTAATCCTAGGTCTGAGGGAGAAGGGTCACCAGCTCAAAAGTGGTACTAGTTGGAGCCTAATTACTGACCTTGCTCCTCAGTGCAAGGTGGGGATAACTAATGTGTCTACTTCATGGGGTTCTATAAAGACCAGTTAGAGCTGAGCACATTGTAGCCTTTTGAGACCAGTGTGTGAAGGGCACTAGGTGGCAGCCAACCGGTCTGTCCATTGCCAGTGTTACCTGCTGCCGCCGCCATTCTACACACACCTCTGAGCAGCTGGCTTTCTTTCCTATGCTTCAGTATCATGGTCTTTTATGAAGATGATCATTGTATGTAAGACAGCATTAATGAAATCCAGTAAGTGTGTGGTAACTTTGTTAGCCAACATGATATATCAGAATTCAGTTTACTTTCTTTTTTTTTTTTTTTTTAATTTATTTATTTATTATACATAAGTACACTGTAGCTGTCTTCAGACACTCCAGAAGAGGGCGTCAGATCTTGTTACGGATGGTTGTGAGCCACCATGTGGTTGCTGGGATTTGAACTCCGGACCTTCGGAAGAGCAGTCGGGTGCTCTTACCCACTGAGCCATCTCACCAGCCACCAGTTTACTTTCGAAGTTAGAAAATGTGTAATATAATTTGATTTCCTCGTAAAAGAAGCATAGATTCGAATACTACCCCTCTCCTTCTGTACTGGGTTAAGTTAAAAGTTCAGTCTAGGGCTGGCAAGATGCCGCTGGGTAAAAGAACTGTCGCCAACCCTGACAGTCTGCATTTGATTTCCAGAACCCACAAGGAACAATTAGACATCACCACATGTACACTGTCCACCTGCCTCTCTGTCTCTCTCACTCTCTCCTCTCTCTTACATACACACAAATGTAATTGAAAATTTTTACAAATTAAAAGATTAAAATTATACTGTTCACAGTTTGTGTTAAATCTAGAACAATTGATTATATACTAATTTCATATTAATACTTTCAGAAAATACTAAGACTTATCAGTAAATCATGTTGAGAAAGTAAGAAATTGGATCTTCTTTGTGGGTATTGATTTTTTAAAATAGTTTCATTTCTTTAAAGTATCTAGATAGAATGTAAGGAGATAAGATGTATATGTCAGACTTTCAGAAGAGACAGTTGAAATGAAAACTTAAGCCGGGGGTGGTGGCGCACGTCTTTAATTCCAGCACTCGGGAGGCAGAGGCAGGTGNATTTCTGAGTTCGACGCCAGCCTGGTCTACAAAGTGAGTTCCAGGACAGCCAGGGCTACACAGAGAAACCCTGTCTCGAAAAACCAAAAAAAAAAAAAAAAAAAAAAACTTAAGAGAATCAAGTTCCTACTGACATGGAACATTTCGGGCGACTATTCTGTGATATTTTAATAATCAAGAAATTCTGTCTGATGTTTAGCCAGGATTTACCTCTTTGACTTTTCCTCCCAGGATGTGAGCACAGAGTGAATAACTCCACCCCAGAGTTAGCTGTGTGTAAAGACATTCAAAAGCCTGGTGTGAAGGAGCTGTCTGATCCCTGTGTTCCGGGCGGTTCTGTTTCTGAAGAGCCTCTGCAAAGCCCACAGCTCTCAGACTTTGGACTTCAGCGGTACATGATTTCCCAAGCCCCAGCAAACCCTCCCCAGACAGCTGCCAACCTCAAAGAAGAACGTGTACCTGAAACCCCTCCTGCCAAAGAACCCTCTGTCCAAGTGCTGAAGACCCCTAGATGTGCTCTAAAGATGGATGATTTTGAGTGTGAAACTCCTAAATTAGAACACTTTGGTATATCTGAATATACTATGTGTTTAAATGAAGATTACACAATGGGACTTAAAAATATGAAGAACATTAAAAGGTTAGCAACTTGAGGGTTTTTTTTTTTTTTTAAGGTTTATTTTTATGATTTTTAATTATGTGCTGGTGAGTGTAAGAGCCCTCAGAGCCAGAGCCATTGGATGCCCTTGGGATGGAGGTGCAGGCATTTGTGAGCTCCCTGATTATGAATGCTGGGAACCAAACTCAGGTCCTAGAAAAGCAGTATGTGATGCTAACAACTGAGCTATATATCTATCCAGCCCCTTGAAAATATTTTTGTTAATTCTTTGAAAACTTTATACAGTATTTTTTATTATACTCCCCTAATTCCTCTAGCACCACCCTCCCCCAATTCGTGGCTTTTTTTTTTTTTTTAAGTAACCCATGGAGTCTGATTTGTGCTTACTTCATAGTGCTGGCAACATAGTCTACCTACCAGGGACCACACCTCTCCCAGCGGATAACAGTTGCCTGTGGCTCCTCTGCTAAGGGTGGGACTTTGCAACCTTCCTCCTGCATGTTGGGATTTTGTGCATTCTGTCAAAACTGTTGTGAGTTCATATATGCAATTTCCCTCTTGTACCAGGAAAGCACTATTGCAATGTAGCCCTCTACTGCCTCTTCCGAAATGACCCCTGACCTCTTATCCTCCCCATGTTGGCTACCTGTGGGTCTCTGTGTTAATGGTCATCTAAAAAAAGGAGCTCTTCCAAGCTGGATATCCTTGGGAGGCAGGCAGGCAGAGGTAGGCTGATCTGGGGAATTTCAAGGCCAGCCTGGTCTATAGAGTAAGTTGCAAGACAGCCAAGGCTATGAAGAGAGACCCTATCTCAAAAGAACTAAAATAAAACCAAAAAAACCTGAAGCTTCTCTGAATATCAGACTGGGTATGGTGGTGCTGGCTTTTTTTAATCCAGCACTCAAGAGGCAAATCTCCAAATTTGAGGCCAGCCTGGTCTACATAGCAAGTTCTAGGACAACCAGGGCTACATAGAGAGAACCTGTCTCAAAAAAGAAAGAGTGGGTATGTCCACTAATCTGTGGCATGGCAATGTCATTAAGCCTCAGTTTAGTACTATGTCCATGAAGCAGAATTAATAAAAGTAGGTTTTCCTCCTAAGATCTATCTAGTCACAGGTTCTTGTCCCCAAAAGTAATTTTTTTTTTTTTTTTTTTGGTTTTTCGAGACAGGGTTTCTCTGTATAGCCCTGGCTGTCCTGGAACTCAGTTTGTAGACCAGGCTGGCCTTGAACTCAGAAACCCCCCTGCCTCTGCCTCCCGAGTGCTGGGATTAAAGGCGTGCGCCACCACGCCCGGCTCCAAAAGTAATTTTATGCATCTGTTTTATCTTGTGAATCAGGCCATAATTTCAGTTAGAAAGTGTTTTATTTCTGAAACTTCAGTGTGTATGTCTTGTCTGTAATGTGTGGGAGTCTATGAGGCCTCACTAACAAATAGCTCCAAAAGGTAACCTATTCCAGGTACTGGATTTTTTTTTTTTATCTGATAGCCTGTGGTGTCTCAGGGGACGGGACCAGTGTCCCTGATAGAGGGTAACTCCTTTTTAAACTTTCTGTATGTGTGTATGTATTAGGAAGATTCTACTGTAGGAGGTCTCCAGTGTTAGTTGGCCTTATCCTGCCTTCATCTCATCTCTCATCCCTCACACCACTTTATCCTTCTTTTTTATTATTTCCCCCCTCCCATGCTGTTTCTGCTGTCCTTAAAAGCCACTTCTCGTGTCCCCTTAGCGGGTTCCTCTGCATTTTCCACACAAGTGGAGAGATGTTTGCATTTCAGGGTCTGGGTCCCCTCATTCAGAGCGATGGCTTCCAGCTCCACCCATTTCCCTGCAGATGTCCTAATTTCATTTTTATCAGCTGACTAACAATCTGCTGTGGAAGAGCACCGCATTTCAAGTCTGGTACCGGCTGATGAGCATGTAGGCTACTTCCATCTCCAGGCTGTCATGAGGAAAGCAGGGAATATTGTTGAGCAGGTCTCTATAGTAGGAAACACACACCTTCGGGTGCATGCACAGGAGTAGTGGGGCTGAGTGATACGCAAGAGCTATTTCTAGCTTTACATCTCTAGCTTTCTATGGACCACCCACACTTGATTTTCACAGTGGCAGCACTGTTTGCACTCCCACCAGCAATAAACGAGTGAGTTCCCCTTTCCTGCCATCTGAGCCAGCAAAACGTGGGGGTTTGTGTTTGTCAGTGTTTGTTGTTGAGTTTGTTTGTTTGTTTGTTTGAGTCTCTCTAACATGCCCTGGATGACCTGAGCTCAGATCGCTCCGCCCCTGCTTCAGAATGCTGAGAGCAAAGGTGTGCACCACCATTGCTGGTGTCACTTCTTATTTTTACTCTTAGCCTCTGAGACTGGAGCAAGATGAGCTGCCCCTGCTGACTGCCAGGAGCCAAAGTGGGGTCCTCTGGAAGGGCAGGAGACTCTGAGCCATCTCTCCAGGCAACTCTTAGGAAGGTTTCAGCTACTTCATATTTTAAATCTCTCTTTTAAAAATTTTTTGTAGATATTTTCTTCATTTACATTTCAAATGCTATCCCGAAAGTCCCCTATACCCTTCCTCCCACCCTCCGATTTTAAATCTCTTGAATCACTAATTTCATCAGTAAATCGTGAGCTGTTGATTTCCTTAGAGAATGTAAGGAGTGGTAGAACCCACAGAGCATGCAGTGTTTTCTTCTGTGTCTCCACAATTGAGCAAATCTGTCTTAATAAAATGACAGACTCAGTCTTTTTACCCCAAAATAATGAAAGGTTTTTAAAGTTTTATTTTGTGTGTTAGGTGTGTGCCTGGATCTGTGTCTGTGCACCTTGTACTGCCCTGTACCTGTGAGGCAGGGGGAGCTTTAAATTCCCTGCCATTAGTTAGAGGTGGCTGTTAGGAATTGAACCCTGCTCCTCTGGAAGAGCAGCCAATGTTCTCACTGGGCTGGTTCTCCACCCCCAACTTGTTATTGAGTTTCTAAGAATTTTGCTTTCTATCAGACAGACTAATAAAAAAAATCTTGTATACTAGGTTATTAATGAAATCCTGCTTTGCTGCTTTACCGCCTGTTTATGCTGGGTAACAAAATTCCACAGTAAGAGCTAGTCCTAGTCAAGTTGATCAAGACAAGGTATCATTTGTCTCAAGTGCTAGGATTGCACATATGTGCCTCCACACTGTGCTTTACATTTGAATATTTAAAGTGAATACTTTAAATATTTAAAGTAAAAGATAATAGTATTAAATCTATTTTTTAATTATTTTAATGATTTCTTCCATTGGTTCTTATTTCATAAACCAAAATGAACTACTCCAGACAGAAATAAGTGAGCTGAAGTTTTTCTACAAAGGCTGAATGTTAACTCTTGTGACTTTTCAGTTCCCTTCTGAGCGGTGCCAGTGGAGAAGCCATAGGAACAGGGCCCGTGACCAGTGATAATTCTTTTGCCATTCCTGGTCCCATAATCCAGCAGATGGAAAAAAGCGGTGAGTTTAAGACTTAGCTTCTCCCTTGTACTGTTTCCTAATTACTTTTGTAAGCAACGATTCTCTGATTTTTGGTAGTTGTCTGCACCTTTTTAGTGTGCAGTGTTGCGGGTTGTCCTGATGCAGTTTGTTTCTGATGTTAATTCTGCTTCCTCCAGAGGGAGTCGCCTCTTGGGTGGTCTCAGATGAACCTTCCCCCATTCTAACTGTCAGTAAAGGCTAGAGGCTGTGACTGGGCACTGGAGGGAAGGCAGGACTGGAGGTTTGAGAGTGGGGGCGGGTGGAGAGAGGGAGGAGATGACCAGAGGGGCGTGAGAGGACAGAACACAGGAGGAAGCCGTGATGGACCGGAACTGTGAGGCCTGCAGAAATAAATATCACAAGTAGCAAGGGGTCTTAGAGCTGGGGACTAAGTTAGTATAATGCTAGATCTGCCCAATCTAGGCGTATAACTGGGTTGCGTGTTTTTATATGGGCTTATTGGAGTTGGAAATTACAGCAGCACGTAGTACTCATTTTATTCAGTGCCATTCCATTTAGGTTTAGCTTGAGTTCATGGAAGACAGATTTTTTAAAGATTTATTTATTTACTTTCATGCATACGAGTGCACTGTGGCTGTCCAGGTGATTGTGAGCCTTCTTGTGGTTGTTGGGGATTGTACTTAGGACCTCTGACGCTCGGATTGGCCTGCTCGCCCCAGCCCAAAGATTTATTAATAATATACATAAGTACACTGTAGCTGTCTTCAGACGCACCAGGAGAGGGCGTCAGACCTCATTATGGGTGGTTGTGAGCCACCATGTGGTTGCTGGAACTTGAACTCAGGACCTTCGGAAGAACAGTCTTACCCGCTGAGCCATCTTGCCAGCCCCAGATAGATTTTTTAAATCGTTCATTCGTTCTTTCTCTCTCTCACTCTCTATATCTATATCTATATAGATATTATATATATATACACACACACACACATATATATATCTATATATATCTATATATATAGATATGATATACATATATACATGATATACATATATGTGTGTATATACATATATATGATATACATATATACATGATATACATATATGTGTGTGTGTGTGTATATATATATATATATATATATATATATATATATANANAGAGAGAGAGAGAGAGAGAGAGAGAGAGAGAGAGAATATGAATGTACTACATGTGCCCCCTAGTGCCTATGGCAGTGCTGAGAGAAGTTAGCTCCTCTGGAGCTGCCGTGTGGGTGCTGGGGAACTGAACTCAAGTCTTCTGGAAGAACAGCCAGTGCTCTTAGCCATCGAGCCATATCTTCAGAACCCGTTTATTTTCTAATTTTTGCAAATCTGTGAGCTCTTCTCACTTTATTGACAGATGTTCAAAACTGTCTTTATCATATCTTTCTTTGTACTTACTTTTTTGGGAAAAAAAAATGTTAATTAAACGATGTGATATTACATTTATAAGGACAAGCAAGTTTAGAATTTAGCTGGCTCATACTCACAGTAGCTTATAGTTCTGTAAGGAAGAGCATGACTGTATTACAGAAATAGCAGTTGGTAAAAGAAGGAAAACAGGTTCAGTAGTGTATTAGAAGGAAAGCACTGGGCATGGCAGTAAGGGAAGAGCTGCCTGCCAGCATGCTTTGGTTTTGTTTGGTTTTTAATTTTTTAAAAATTTATATGGGCCAGTCACGGTGGCGCACACCTTTAATCCCAGCACTCGGGAGGCAGAAGCAGGTGGATTTCTGAGTTTGAGGCCAGCCTGGTCTACAAAGTGAGCTCCAGGACAGCCAGGGCTATACAGAGAAACCCTGTCTGGAAAAAAAAAAAAAAAGAAAAATGAAATTCAGGCTGCAGAGACAACTCAGCAGTTGAGAGTACTAGCTGTTTGTTGGCTTGGTCGGTGTTGCTATGTAGTCAAATGCTAAATACTGGCCCCACGATCTGACTGCAGTCCTGAGGAGCATATTCTCACATATGCTTGCCTATATATTCTGCCTGGTTAAATAAAAATGGCTGACAGCAGTTACTGGAGAGAATGGAGGTAGGCGGGACCATTAGGCTGAAGGCAGAGGGGGGAGATGGGGGAGGGAAGATGGAGAACCAGGAAATGGCTTGAGAGCCAGTCCAGCAGACAGGATGACTATTGGCAAGTAACTTGGGGAGCACACCTGGGAAATAGCCAGTCTATCACAGAAATAGTTTAGGGGTGATTACCGATAATTGTGCTAAAGCTGATTAAATCTTAGGACTCTGTCTCGATTATTGGGGTGTTGGTGAGGTCATAATAAGAACTAATAGAGTTATTAACTATCCAACAATACCTGTTCTTCCAGGGTTGATTGATAGCAACTATGGTGCTCAAAGCCATGTATAACTTCTATTCCAAGGGCTTTGACGTCCTTTCCTGACCTCCATAAGCACAAACATGCACAGACGTATATGCAGACAAAATACCCATACACATAAAATAAAAGTAAACCTTTGCATGTTTTTTAAATGTAATTGGATCATGCCCTTATGTCATATTCAGAAGTCAATTCCCTATAAAGTCTAGTTTTGGGTTTTGTTTTTTTTTTTAAAGTATGGCTGGGGAGACAACTTAGTTGGTAAATTGCTTGCCATACGAAGGACTAAATAGGGTTTAGGCCCCAAAATTTCCATAAAGATCCATGCATGGAACCCTGTCTCAGAAAACCAGACCGGGGGGGGGGCTATACAGAGAAACCCTGTCTCGGAAAAAAAAAAAAAAAAAAAAAAAAGAGAGGGTGGGGGGGGGTGAAAGAGGGAGGGAGAGGGAAAGAGGAGAAGGAAAATCCAGGCAGGATATATGCATGTTAACACCAGCGCTTACTCAAACACACCCCACAACAAGCTTCCTGTACTGGAGGGGTTTGAACTCAGGGCTTTGTGCGTGTGAGGCAAGCACCACACCAATTGACCTTTGCTTGCTTGTTTATGTTACGTTTTTGTAATGTTTGTTTATTGTGTGTGTGTATTCCGTATAATGTTTGTATGTGGGTATGGGTGTATGTTTGCCATAGTGTGTGGAAGCCAGAGGAAAGTTTTGTGAGTTACTGTTTGATGTGGGAATTGAACATAAGGTTTATGTGGCAAGTGACTTTACCTGCTGAGTCATGGCCACTTTCCGTGGTTTTTAAATAGATTATTTATAGATTAAATCTTACTGATTTTTTTTTCTGATAGTAGGAACTGAACCTAAGACCTAAGCAAACACTCCTAACAACTGAGTTAAACCCACAATCTAAATTTTCCCCAAACCAAGAGACAGTTTGTCGCCGCTGTTACCTATCCCAGCAGAGCTCCATGTGCTGCTCTTGTAGCCTGCATAACATGAATGACCAGTGTGTGTGCAAACTTGACAGTGTGTGTTTTCTTGTCCAGCCAAACCACACACCGCATACCTAGATCTTTAATAATTAGTAACGAAGTATGCAAGCTAAATTGACAATGCTTTTAACTGAGAATTTGGAATTTGGGGGCTGGGGAAATGGCCCACTCACTGGTTAGCACACACTGCAGAAGCACAGTTCTGTTGGACTCAAATTGCATTCCCAGGAACCACATCTAACTTAGGTGCACACACACATACATAATTTTTTTTTTTTTAAGGTTTTTCGAGACAGGGTTTCTCTGTGTAGCCCTGGCTTTCCTGGAACTCACTCTGTAGACCAGGCTGACCTCGAACTCAGAAATCTGCCTGCCTCTGCCTCCCGAGTGCTGGGATTAAAGGTGTGCGCCACCACGCCCGGATATTTTTATTTTTTTAAAGGTTTAT
>NC_034597.1:48883653-48899391 GCF_900095145.1 Mus pahari | reverse complement strand
GTGGTTGCTGGGATTTGAACTCAGGACCTTTGGAAGAGCAGTAAGTGCTCTTACCCGCTGAGCCATCTCACCAGCCCACATAATTTTTTAAACAGTAGAAATACTGGGCTGGGGAGCTGGCTCAGTAGTGGAGAACACTCACCGACTGCTCTTCCAGAGGACCTGGGTTCAGTTCCCAGCAACCACATGGTGGCTCACAACCATTTGTAATGGGATCTGATGCCCTCTTCTGGTGTGTCTGAAGACAGCAACAGTGTATACTCATAAATAAAATAAGTAAGTCTTTTAAAAAAAGTTGAAATACTAATTTCAACTTAATTTTCATGCCTATTTTATGTCTTCTAGATGTGGAATACATAAGTTCACCATTGCCACCTAAATTCTGCACTCCTGGTTTGAAAATTCCTTCTACAATGGACAGAACAGATTTGGTAAAATTCCACTAAAGTGCAGCTCTTCTCCTTATGACCTGACTTCTGGACCCAGTATGGTTAACAAGTTAGCCCAGGGCAGCTCCTAGGGGTGCATGGGCAGTGCGCTGCTGGGAGGTAGTCTAGCACCGGAAATAAGGAGTCATATATTTTTTTCACATATCTAAATTTGTTGAAAGCAAACTGATGCAGATCTGTAGCAGTATAGAGAGGAGTGTGGAAGATGGACTCAATGTGACTAGCTAATGACAAAGCAGCAGAATGAATGTATGAAGCACATCTGAGAGCTGAGGCCACAAATCTTGTCATAGTCTAAATCAGAAGACTGAAAAGAGATGGTTTTCAAGAAATGTGACACTTAAAGAAAGGATTATACGCACACATGATCTAAGAAGAAGAATGAATAGAAACATTCTAAACTGGTTCTCTTTAGGGAACCCCTTTTATTTTTCTTGTTTCATTTTATTTAACATAATCAAAACCTTACCCATTATCCAGGTGAGAGAGCCAGCAGTGCACAATCTGACAAGACTGTTGGTAGTGGTGGGAATGTTCTGTTGTTTTTAGTGTTTGGTACAGCAGCCACTAGTCAAACAAAGTTTTTATGCTCATAAAATGTGGCTTGGTGCCCCTGAACTGTGGCTAAAAATACTGGACAGTCCCGCTGTAGGTCAACAGCGTGGTATTAACAGGGTGGCCACTGCACATACTGGCCATTTTCAGTTAATTTACATCTTTTGGTGCTGCATGTGTGTGTTTGCTATGTTGTTGTTGTTGTTGTTTTTTAAAGATTTATTTATTATATGTAAGTACACTGTAGCTGTCTTCAGACACTCTAGAAGAGGGAGTCAGATCTTGTTAAGGATGGTTGTGAGCCACCATATGGTGGCTGGAATTTGAACTCTGCACCTTTGGAAGAGCAGTCGGGTGCTCCTACCTGCTGAGCCATCTCACCAGCCCCTATGTTGTTGTTTTTGTGAGAAAATATTTCCTGTAGCTCACAGTGACCTTGACCTTGCTCTTTAGCTGAGCATTGATTGTGACCTCACCCTCCTGCACACACTACACACCCAGTTGTCTTGTTTCTGTACCTGTGGAAAGCACCCTGTTGATGGGATATTCCTAACTGTGCTGTCTTCATTAACTTGAAACTTAGCATGAGTTAATGGATGCTAAGCCTCCCTTGGATGTGGGAGTGAGCTTGCATGTGTGCAGACAGTGTATATAAATGTTATGTTCTTTTGAGCTGGCTTTCATGTCTAGCCCAGACTAGCCTTTCCTCCCATTGTTCCTGTACTCTCAACCTTAACACCTACATTCTGCACTGGTTTGAACCTTCCCATTGTAGAGACCCATACAAGTTTGGTAAAGTTCATTAAGTTGAAAGTGCTAATCTTCTTCCTTAGGACTCGGATGCTGCTCCCCGTCCCTCAGTCCAGCTCGCCTGACTCAGTCCTGTGCTACCGAGGTGGGGTGGGAGTCTGTCTGTCCATATCTGGAGCTCAGCCACTGTTCTGTTGAGTTGTTCCAGTTAACTTAGATTGGTAGTGAAGATAGTACTTTGTCTTCTGCATATGGTTTTCTTGATTTGGGTAGCAGTCAGGAAAATGGGATCATTCAGGGTCTGCCTTAGTAGACTCCCAACAGAACTAATTGAATTTTAAAAAAGAAAAATTATGACATTATTATTTACTTACCATAATTTAATGATTTATTTTTATTCCGTAGGTATCTATAGATTATCCACTATCAAAACCAAATAGTTCATCAACTGATTTGGAAATTAAAGATTGTGCTCCATTAATTTTAAATTCAGATGAAAGCTATCAGAGTTTTGCAGACCCCCCTTCTTCAGCAATTATTTCTTGTGAAAGTTTCGCAACACCCTCTCCTCCGAAAGTCACTGCAATTCCAGAAGACATTCTCCAGGTCATTTTCAAGGTTTTTTTTCTAATATTTTCAAAATTATATATCTTCGTTAGAAAACTGCAATTACATATAAACTGTCATATTTACCATCATGCCAAATGGTGACTTTGGGTATTGAGAAAAACCTTAAAGTTTTCCTGAACCAGTCAGCAGTCTCTAACTTGGTGTTAGCAATATTACTCTCCTGGGGTACTTTGTCTTATAGCTTGTTCTACAGTGTATTGGTTTTGTTAGTTTTTAATCTGTAGTTGCTATATTAGCTATCGTCCAATTAAAAGTGAGAATGTCCTTTGCCCTGTATTCTCCATAGAAAGGTCTCATAAATAACACGTTCCTGCATTTCTCAAACTGTCAGTTTGCAGGCACATAGTATTGATTCACATAGTATTAAAAATATTTGACTGTGTAGTGTGGCACCACCAACTAGCAGACACTACTAGAGGACTAGTCCGACTCTAGTCTGCTTTATAGTGTTGAGCAGTTAGTGCTGGAATGCAAAGAATTCCTGTGTGACTGCTCTAGAGCTGGTCTGCCTTACTGGGATGCCATTAGAACAGTAAACTGTGAGAGAGCTATTTTTAATTGTGTGTATAATGAGGGTGTGTAGGAGTGTGTGTACCTTTGAATGCAAGTGCCTGAGTAGTCAGGTGAGGGAGGCAGGGCTAGCGTTAGAGGCAGTAGTGAGCTGTCCAAAGTAGGAGCTGGGAACTGAACTCTGGTCCTCTGTAAGAGCTTAACTGCTGTCTCCAGTCCCACCACCTGGCTGCTTGCTTTCTTAAAAGATAAAATAGGTAAGGAGCCATCTGTCTTTATGAGGGCGCATGTGTGAGGGTTACTATTTCCTGCTGTAGGAATTCTTTCTATGAGAAGGTAAGGAAACCTTGTCTTTCTTTTATTGGTTGCTTTTTAAAGCAGTGCTAGGGGTGAAACACTGGGGCTTGTGTATGGCATAGGAGCACTCGGCCACTTTGTCACCTGCCTGTCCCGCGCTAACTGTCTGGCCAGCAAGAACGACGCGGCACACAAATAGGATCCTTCTGCAGCAAAGCTTTAATGCTCTTGAGAGGGAGAGCATAAGCTTCCAAAGGGTAGAAAGCGAAGACCCCGAGTCCCCAAACCACCTCCCTTATATAGGAGATTTGTCTCGCCTCGGACGTGGCAATACCTAATAGGCCAAATCTGGGTCACCCGAGGTGACGTAGGAAGTGAGCACTTTGGCACGGAGAGCGGGGAACCGCTGACGCATGCGTGGTGAAGTCATTTATCACCTTCTGCAGGCGGATGTCGGCGCCATCTTGTAATGGCGACATGTGAGGCGGCGCCCCACACCTGCCCAGTCCCAAGGACACCTTACACGCTCCTTCCAGTGTTTCCTTTCCATGTTTTAAGTGCGTAAGTTTATTATACATGGTAATAGTTTCATTTCATACATGTAGATAATATATTTATATTTACAGACATACACAAGCACCCATTACCTCTCTTGTATGGCTCCTGCAGATCCCTTCCCCTTCCCAACCTGCTCCCTCTATTTTTATGTTGAGAGACTCCAAATGGGAGATGAGCACGACTGAGGGTTTGTTTATGAGTGGTTATGCCACTGGCAGCAGAGGCTCACCCTAATTCACTGTGCTCCGTCCTCGAGGAAGAGCTGGGGCCTGTGAGCCTTCCCGTCCATGAGGGTGCTCATTTGCTGGCCACAGTGCACAGACTCCCAGCTGCCGCATATATTCTCTCCGGTCCTCATCAAGACTTAACATGGCTCTCGGGATATTTCCATTCACTTCAGTAAATGTGTCTTTAGACTTTCAACATCGAACTTCCATATGAAGTTAAAAGTTTATATTTTTTTACTATTCAATGTCTGTGTGAACTGCTGTTTTTGTTTTTGTTTTTTTTTTTAAAGTATTGTAAGTAACCCTTAAGTTCATGGCTTTTCTTGAATGTTTACAGCACCTTACCTTGCAGATTTGTTATTCACATGATCTGATAGAAAGAAATGTGTTTTTGTTTTAGATGATAACAAAGCACAGCTCAAACCTAGCTTCTCCCATGGATGTTAAAGTAATGCCACGGAGGAAGGGCTTCCTCAAGTATGAGGGGCAGAGCACCCGAGGCGCTGCCAACAAGGAAAACTGGTAACGGTAAGAACACACCTGCAGACTGTGCCCGTGCCTGGGTTACCCAAGACATTTGACAAGTAGGGTAAGAGTGGTGGCCAGGTCCCTTTCCCTTCACAGTGCCATGAACCGGCCCTGGGATCCCACATCCCACATTCCCAGATTATTATAAGTCAGCTTGTGCAGTAATGAACCCACCACTCCTAACACCCTCCATTTGAAATGTAATTTTCCACTCCTAACGCCCTCCATTTGAAATGTAATTTTCATTATCAGTTCTTGAAATAGTCTCACTGTGTAGCCCTGGCTGGCCTAGGACTAGCTACACAGACCAAACTAGCATCAAATCGCAGAGATGTCTGCCTGCTTTGGCAAATGCTGCCACATAGCTTTTTTCTTTTATAGTGTGTGGGTGTGGAAAGTATAAAATACTTAGCTACGAAGTTGCCTTCTGTTCTGATGTCTCTTAATTGTCCTTACTTGAACTTGATTTTGTTTGTTTGTAGGAATTCTACAGTGGATACATCCAATACAGAAGCTAGACAGAACAGGAAAGTGAGCTGGACTAAGGTTCTCAGAATTGTAACTGGTTAGCACAGACCAGTAGAGTCAGAGGGAGGGCTCCTGCTGGCAGTCTTCTTTCTCCCAGCCTCTCTCTTATTTCATTCTTATGTGAATGTTTCTGTTTCACCGCACTGTGGTAGCCTCTCCAACTCCCATCTCCAGCTTGACCACCCAGCGGATCCTGATTCTACCTGGAAGATTCTGAACACCTACTGAGCCAGAAGCCTTGGGAACATCTTGATTCTGGAACTATCTAATGGCCTTTGAGCCCAAGATCCTTCTGATCCAAGAACAGTTAGAAAGTAATTCTTCAAGTTCATGATAGTGCTCCTTGGGAGAGCTTGGTGCTACAGCCAGGTAGGGAATGGGGAGCTGGCGTTCTGAAGAGTCCGGCTACAATTTTGCGAAATAATTGGCAAATACCAGTTGACTTACTACTTTTAGGAATATTTTTCTCCCAATACAGTAGCCGTGGCAGTCCTGAAACTCACTCTGTAGACCAAGCTAGATCCTCCTGTCTCTGTCTCTTGAGTAGAGATTAAAGATGTGCACCACCACCATCTGGCAGCTTTAGGAAATTTTGTGTGACATAAAGATTATTCTAATTGTGCATTGAAAATCAAGTGGGCTTGAGAGATGGCTCAGTGGTTAAGAGCACTGACTGTTCTTCTAGAGGTCCTGAGTTCAAATCCTAGGAACCACATGGTCACAACCATCTGTAATGGGATCCGATGCCCTCTTCTGGTGTGTCTGAAGACAGATACAATGTACTCATCTACATAAATTCTTTTTAAAAAAAATCAAGTGGAAAAATTCCAGGATAATGCTAATAAGTGCTTGTATTTTGTTGTACATAATGTAAAATAAATGATTTTCCGAGTAGCCCATCTTTTATGTTGCTAACTGTGAAATTTCTTTCAGCCCTTACTACATGGCATTTGTAGACAAGAGTCCCCATACCTGAATGGTTCTGCTGTTGTAGAGAGAGGAGATGGCTCAAGGGCTAAAATCACTTGCTCTTGCAGAGAACCCAGTTTTGATTCCAGGTACCTACTACTATCTATAACTCCAGTTGCAAGGGATCTGATGCCCTGACTTCCATGGGTGCAAAACACGCATAAAGTGCAGTGGATAAATCTAATAATTTTTTTAAGGATCCAGAGAAGAGAATGTTGTAGGAAATGTTGAGAAAGAGACTAGTATACAAAGAGTACTTTGGCAGAGTACTTCTTTCGTGACTGCTGAGAATTCAAAGAGACTTAGTTTTACTGTTTGGTTTGCCAAAGGTGATGTTAATTTTAGACATGAAGTTTGGGATGGACTGAAGAAAGGACAGAAGGAGGTAGAGAGCAGCTCTAGGCAGCCCTTTTGGGGTTTGCTAAAGAGAATAAATGGACGGGGCAGAGGCAAAGGCGCTGTACAAGATTTCTGTTTCCCTGGCCTTCACCCTCAGCAGCTCTATTCTAGCTTTGTCACTTAGGGTGGTGATGATGCTTCTAGTTCACTGTGGTCCTTCTGGGGCTTTCCCCACTGGTCTTATTAAATGAGCTCCATCTTTACTGAGGTCTAAGTGCCTGCTCTCCTGCAATGTGCAGTTTAGCCACACCAGTCTTCAGCATCCTGCCTTGGATCTTAACACTGGCTGCTCTCCTCATTCTCCCCTGTCTTAGAGCAACTGACACCTGACATTGCTCCTCTACACTTAAAAACTTACAACCCAGTTCTAGATTCAACCAAGCAGCATTGCAGTCTCTAAGCATACCAATCAGTGCTGGGGAACCATGAAGGAGAGCTTACTTTTCTGAACATACAGAGGCACAACTGAGGTGACACAACCATTGTGAGCTGGTCTCAGGCCAGCTAGCTGTACCCTGCACTTTCCAGAAAATGATAAGCCCCCCATCCTCTAAGTTAGTTGTAGTTTTGTATTGGAGGATGGTTCCAGATCCCAGTACAGCTCTTGAGTGTTATACTGTATGTATATCAAAGTATAAATTCATGTTCATCTCCCAAATGAGTTACCTGCTGTTGAGAGCCTCTGCCTTGGTCTCATGTTTACTGAACATAGTGTGACTTACTGAGATTTAACGGTCATGTGTGCTTCTAAATGCTGTTTATTAGCATATGTAGTTCTTACATTTGAGGTAGGTCACTGGCACTTCAGATGAGGAAATTGAGCATTAATATTTTTTTCTTTGTGTCCTACACTGTTTTGTACAGCCCTGATAGTCTCTAAAATCTGGGATGCCCTTTATTTGTTATGTAATCTGACATTTCCCCCTCCTTATCATCAGATCTTGCAAATAGTACATAAAAGTTGGGTGAGAAGCCTGGAGTGTAGCCCAGTGGTAGTGCTGCCTTAATGTGCGGGGCCCTACATTTGATTAAAACTGCAGAAGTTTGGGCACTGATCCCTCTTATGTTTATTGAGTCCTTTATCTGGAATAGCAATCTCACAGTTTGGAGACAAACTCACACCATCTCCAGAACTGTACCGTGTAGTTTCAGCAATTTTCTTCTTCATGACACTTGTGATAGCATCTGTGCATCCTTCTCATCCTTACTGTAAGAGATTTTTGAGAGGCTTTGTCTGATCTTTGCGTCTAAGTCCTTGGCACTTGTCAGTGGTGAGAGCCTGAGTGAAGTGAATCGGAAACACTGTAAGTTTCCCAAACTGAGACAGTTCCTCTGAAAGTCCACCTCATTCACATTTCAATTATGTTAGCTGGGTACAACCAGACCTATAAGCCCAACAGCAGGATGGTCAGGAATTCCAGTACCGAAAGACCCTTTAAGTCACTGTACATGAAGTTTCCTTGGAAGTGAAAGCAGCTGAATAGGGTTAGGACATACAACCAACCTATGGTGCAGAGTAAAGGGACAGGTTTGTGTGTCCCGCTTTGGAAACAGCCAATGCTCACTGAAGACTCCTGTGCACAAAGTTCTCCATTCCACTGACTCTCACACTGGAAGGCTATGCAGCTGGGCCTTTAATACCAGCACTAGGGAGGCAAGAGGCAGGAGATCTCTGAATTCAGGGCTAGCCTGAATCCACATTCTAGTACCACCAAGGCTACACAAAGAAACCCTGTCTTGAAAAAAATAAAAGGCTCTGCATTATCACCACAGCACCTTTTCTGGGTAAAGATTTTCTTCTTATTAATGTGACTTTTTAAGTGTCTAATAATAAAACTGTTCTTTGGCCTGGACATGATCTTATCTTACACACACTGTTAATCCCAGTATAGAAAACAAAGGCAGGTCAGAAATCTGGATTCTAGGCCAGCATGGCCTACGAAGTGGGGGACCCCCATCTCACCCCATCTCACCAACGACCGCTACAGAGAGCACTTGTTGCTTATGCCAAGGACTCACGCTCAGGTCCCAGAATCCAGAGACTTACAACCAGTTGTAATGCGAGTTCTGGGGGTCTGACACCTCTGACCTCTGAAAGGTCCGTACAGACATGGTGCACATGTACACAGGCAAACTTATAAAGTGACAATCGGAGAAACCCAGAATGTAAAGATGCTCTTTGGGCCACTGAGATGGCTCAGTGAAGGGGTCTACTCTATCAAGCATGACAACCTGAGTTTTATCCTCAGGACTCAATAGTGGAAGCAGAGAACCAACTTCTAAAAGTCCTGACCTCCACACTCCCCTTCCCCCCAAATAAATGTAATTTTACTTTGATTATTCTTGGGTTTTAGCTTACTGCCTCTAGGAATTTCCTTATTTGGAAGAAAAAAGAATCCATGATTTTGTTCTCAGAGACTGGTTGCCTGGTCAAGATTAAGCCTAATAGAATACTTTTAAAAGTTTACCTGTCAACGCTAGGAAATCATAGCCATTGGCAAGTGTTTATGCCAACAGACCAGATAGGCAGTCACTCTGCTGTTCTTAACCACCTTCGTGGTGGAAACTATAGTCATGTATTAAGATTGGGGTTTGCAATTGTACAGAATTCAATAAAGGAGGGTCAGTTGTTCCTAATGTTCATCAAGAGCTAATCAAGCAGCCACACGAATTAGTCACCGCACCTCAGTGTGCAGGTTTTATGAGACAGTGCTTAGCAGTGGCACAGCTGTCCCACATAAGCTAGGAACAGAAACGTGTACGAAGAGGAACTACTCAGGACCTTCTTCCCTCTCACTTGCCCTCCCTTCAGGTGCATGTGCAGGCATGCACATTACACATCTGATAGGAAGCAAATGTTACCTACGGCTGCTGACTACTGGCTCAGCCATCCCATTTACCCTGTAACTACTCTAAAGCCTACTGCAATGATTTAGCTTTCACAGCTCTCCAGGGAGGTCTCCAGCACTCAACAGGCTGTAGTTCCATTCTCAGCTCAAGGTAAGCCTCACTCATAGCCTAGGTTTGGATTCATTTCCTCCCTTCACTTGGTGCCCAGAGGCAGAAAGGGGGTCAGATCCCTTAGGACTGGAGCTGTGAGCCATCATACAGATGCTGGGAACAGACCTGGGTCCTCTGCAAGAACAAGTGTTCTTAACCTCTGAGCCATCTCTCCAGCCTCTGCCACCTACTTTATCTTGGGTCACCTAAGAGATTAGTCAAACATTTCCAACACCAAGATGGGTTCTTCAATTTGTCTTATTCACACAGGGTTATCCTCTAATGCCACAAACATATTCACCACTTTATACAACCCCATGGCTTTCTTATTCTGCCTCTTTAGGGCTTAAAATGCCCTTACTGCTGAATAAACCCCTACATTACCAGGTGAGACTCATGCCTCCATTCACTTTTACACCTGGGCTGATTGAACACATGTATTTCACAATACAGCTTTATACAGAATGCTAAGAGCACTTTTCTTCATATTTTACAGAAGGGCTTAAAACATATGGACTTTAATATACCAAAGTACATCCAACTCTAATTCCTAAATAAATGTGTTACAATTTGTTGAAAATTTAAAGGCTTAATGGCAAAGTCTGGGGGAGAAAGGATTAGGTAAGTTTATTTTACAAACTGGCTGAAAATAACTTCAGGAAAGTCAATAGAATTCAGTANGGTCTCATCCTCCCTGATGAAGGCGGTGCCCGATTTGGAGGCGTGATGGCTATGTCCAGATAATCCCCTATTTGGAACTTCTGTGACTGCAGGGTCATGGAGTCATCGGTGCCCTTCCTGCCAGACATGGTGCTGCCAATCTCCTTAACTCTGCAGAAAAGAAAGCCAACGGTTAATGGACTAGAACTGTATCAGCAGAACTGTACAGACTACAGAGATGCTGTATTTCCAGAATTTAAGCATTATTCAAGTTAAGCCAGATCTGAATATAAGCCTATAGATACCACTACTGTCACTAAAGACAGACATTATCCCAAAGCCAGGCATGGTAACATGTGCTTATAATTCCAACACTGCTGCATCTTATCAGAAAGAGAATATATGTGTGTTGCTGGGGGAGGGGGACCTGATTTGCAAAATGCAGAAAGAACAGGAACTAAAGTAACAAGTCACCCACCGATATCCAGGTCTTTTAAGATCCATAAAAACAATTGCGAAATTGAAGTGCGTGCCCTTCTTTCTGGCTTCTGGGTAGACTTCCTTCACTAAACTAGTCAGTTCTTTCAAGGTTGCATCCATCCTGAATTTTTTGAAGAGATAATTATGATAAATATTAGTATAACAAGGACATTAAAAACATCAAGTTGTGCATCCATGAGACATTCATAGTCCAGTGCTGCACACTCTATGATTTGTGGCTGGCAAGATGGCCTGGCAGGGAAGTCAGTTTGCTGCACTATCCTGGCAACCTGTGTCAACCCAAATAAGGGTCAAAAGGAGAGAACCCACTTCCACAGTTGTCTTCTGAACTCCACAAATCAAGTATCTCATGGAATGTGCGCGCACACACACACATACACCCCTAATGATAACAAAGAAAAAAGTTGCCTTGAATATTTCCTGTGCTGTCCTCCATGGGGGAAAACATCAATAAAATAAAAATCCTGCTTCAAGGGCTTACAGAGAGTCCCACATGCCTTGTTCTGAGACTACATAACATCATCTGGCTCAGCGATCTACCTATCTGCAAGTAACCAGTACAAATTATTTGACTACACAAAATAACTATTTTCTAAGATACACAATCTCCCATACATTACAGCATCTGAAAGTGGAATGTATCCTAGAACCAGTGTGCTAGAACAGCATCTTCATAAGTGTATGTAATTTCTTGTTCTCTCATAGAATCTTAATGGCGGCAAGGCCAGACGGCTACTAAGTGGGCAAAGGTGCTCGCTGACACCTGACAACCTTAGTCTGACCCTTGGAGCCCACACGACGACCTGCCTTCCAAGCCTGCCCTCTGACCTCCACACGAGCCCAACACTCCCATAGGCCACACAGACAAAGTAAACTTGCCAGTGGGACGGCTCAGCAGGTAAAGTCACTTACTGCATAAGCTGGCTGCCCCAAGTTCAATCCCCAGAACTCTCAAGTAAATGTGGAGAGAAAAATACTCCAAAATACGTCCTCTGACCTAAAAGCTGTAGTAGCACTTACACAATGCACATACAACACAAAATAACAAAAAAGTGGTTTTTTAAAATAACGGAATCCTAAAGCCAAGGACAAGAAATGTTAAGACAAACTGCAGGCTCCTTTTACAACTTAAGCCATTATTAAATTAAAAATACTTATCTGAACTCAGAACTAAATACAGTCCCTTGTGCTAATACAGCACAATCCAGGGAAAGTAACTGAAAATGGAAACATGGCCGCAACAGTCAGCTTAGTTCATCTTTACACTGGTTTTGCCAACAAAGAGGTAAGTGAAATGCAAATTCTATACTTGAAATAACATTCTGTGCAACGCACTGGAACAACCGGCAAAACCCTAGAAAGACACTTCAGAATGACAACACTGCTGGAACGGTACCAAGGAGAGAACCAAAGAACGCCCTGCAGTGTTACTGTGAACGCTACAAGTCTCCTCACCACCGTCCTCAATGCATGGTGTGGAAATACCCAGGAGGGCTACACTGCCCCCATTTTCTGTGCCAGGTGCTTATGCATATTCCTGTAACAGAACCCAGTCCTTCAGACGGAGGGACACTGTCACTCTTGCAGAAGAACCGAGTTCAACTGCAGCACCAACAGAGCAGCTCTCAGCCACTCCTAACTCCAGCTGCACCAGGCATTTATGCAGGACACACACATACATGAAGGAAAACACCTATATACATAAAAAACAAATTAAAATTTAAAAGATGTAATATTGAAACTGACATAAAAATATATAGTTCCCAGTATGTATAGTTCAAGTAAAACCTTATTTTTTCAGAACTGAATGTAGTTCACTATGTAAAAAAAATAAGTTGTAAAACTTCAGACAACTGTTACCTTCTTATGTAATTTTGCAGCTAAATTTTACCTGGCCAGAATTCATACTCTATTCTGCAATTAACTCTGAAATTTTACATATTGTTCCTAGTGAACTACAATGCTTGCATAAACTGATTTTCTTTTGAGGCAATTTTTAAAAATTAAGTTTTTACAGTTTACGTTGTTCTAGCAGAAAAAGGGCAAGCTTTTACAGCTGAAAAGTCCCAGAAGCATATGCTGAAGGGTGTGTACAGTAAAAGACTACAACAGTTTTAAAGTTAAAAACTTGATTATTCCAAGATTTTGATATCCATGTGGTTCTGAAACAATCTCTACAGATAACAGAGTAAACCCTCTCTGGAAAGCTGGGCTCACCGAATAGAAAAGCAGCACTTTATATCCTCAGTTCATAAGGAAAGTCCTGGCAAGCTGGAAAATTCATTTGTTGGGGGACATGGAATTTTAGTATGTGGAGAGTGGCTTAAATTCAGCCGCTACTCGGTAGCTCTCCCTTATTCAATCACTAGCTCGTGTTTTGGGTGGGGGTGGGGGTTGTCTGTTTTCCCGAGACAGGAACTCTTTTGTGTTATATCACACCACCGCAATAAAAATGCATTAAAATTAACCTTTGCTGCTTTTCCAAAGCTACTGCAGTGTCAACCTGACACAATTCGAAGGACAAGCCTGTAACGGTCCTGGCTGCGTGGGTCCTGAGCAAGGCAGGGACTCCGAGATAAAACACTTCCTCACCGAGCAAACACCAAACGCTCTGACACCAAGGGCCGGGGCAGAAAGGGCTCGGGGTTGATGGCGCTTTTTACTATCTTGGTGCTGCGTGGCTAGAGGTTTCCCATCGCCTCCGCTCTGCGAACACGGGCCACTCAACAGCCACCTCCCCTCATCTACCACCTTAGCCCACCGCCTCGTAAGCCACCTACGGATCCTTTGGTACCGGGCGGTCCCGCGGCGAGAGCGACGCCGGTTCACCCCGACCTAACGTTCCATCCCCACTCCCGAAAGGCGTCACCCGGCGGGCGAGCCCGCCCTGGCTGTCCCCGAGGACGCAGGCCGCCAGGCTCCGGGGGCCGCGCGGCTCACCAAGTGTAGATCTGCAGCTCGCTCGAAGGCACGTTCCCGCGGGAGAACTCGTCCATGCGGTGGTGCCGGCCGTTGTTGGTGGTGAAGACCCGCAGCAGGAGCGGGCAGGTCTGCGGAGAAGCAGGCAGTCAGCCTCGGGCGCGCCATTTGGCCTGCCCGCCCACCCGTCCGCAGGCCGCGTCCGTTCGCCCGCCCGCCCCTGCCGCCGCCTCTGCCCCGCAGCCGCCCGCGACCCGCACCTTCTCACGGTCGATCGGCTTCTCCGGCTCCTTCTTAATTTCCTCCTGGGTAACGCGCGATTCCACCGCCATCTTCCTCCTTCGGCCCGGGAGACGCTCGCCCTGACCTCCGACCCCTGCGGCGAGCATGAGCTAGTCTCTCGCGAGGAAAGGCACGAGGTTTTATAGGAGACGAGTGGCAAGGCGGGGCGTCGCTCCGCGCAGGCGTGTTTCCCTATGTGTGGGTGCTCGCGCCCGCACGAGCGCGCGCACGCGCACGGGTTGCCGTGAGGAAGAGGGGTGGGGCACACGCATGCGCAGTGCTCTGCGGGCGTCTTGAGGGTTCTTAGTTGTTTTCTTACGCGCTCACTGCCCAAGTAAGCTTAACGTGATATTGTCATGCGTAGTGATGAAAATGTGTAGCGAACACGAAAAGCTTAAGAACATTCACATGACATGTAAAGATATGAACAAGATAGTCATAGTGATGATAAACCGACTGAACTGGTTAATATGGACCCCCCCAAGGTAGACAGGTACTGCAAGGCCAGCAAACTGATACCTTTTCTGTAGATGATGGGGTGAAGCTGTCTGTTTGGGGGCTGTGAATGAAATAGGCTCTTTTTATGTCACACAAAATTCAAGAGAAGCAAACCCAGGGGCATGGTGATACATGTCTTTCTTTACCCGGTCTACAGAGTGTCAGAACAGTCGGCCATGTAGAGAGGGCCTGTTTCAAAACAAGACTACGAAAGTATCAGTGATAAAGACTGATTGGAAAAAACCTTCATGCCTGCCAGTGGTGGCGCACGCCTTTAATCCCAGCACTTGAGAGGCAGAGGCAGAGGCAGGTGGATTTCTGAGTTTGAGTCCAGCCTGGTCTACAAAGTGAGTTCCAGGACAGCCTGGGATGCACAGAGAAACCCTGTCTCAAGAAAAGAAAGAGAGAAAGAGAGAAAGGGCACACCAAACGTAAACCCCATAGCTCCATTTTAAAGCAGTTGCTTTAAAAATGAAATCTAAAATAACTGTGAGCATGTAAGATTCTGAATGTCACTACTAACCCAGAGAGCTCGTTAAAGATCTGGTGACTGCTTTTAATAGATTGCTTTACAAACAAATCGGATGTAGTATATCTGCAAAAATTAGACACTGACAGTAGCAGCTGTTGGCCTTGGCACTTCTGAACTCTGGTGAGAAGGCATGCTGGCACACACTTTGGATTCTTTAGGGTTCTCTGCTAGTCATCCTCTAACCCTTACAAGCCTTTCTTGCTGATAGAATCAAGAGAAAATCTTTGCTAGGAGTACATCCAGAGACGTCACGGGAATGCTCTTCACTTACAGAGGTTCTTACAGAGGACCAGGCTACAATTCAAAACACCTGGAACTCCAGTTCCAGAGGATCTGATGTCCTCTTCTGGCTTCCTTGGGCACTACATGCAAGTGGTGCACAGACATGAAAACAGTCAAAACACCCATACCCACAACATAAAAATAAACAGGTTTAAAAGGATGTAGAACGCTCATAACTTCAGACAGAGCTGCTCCTGTAGAGAGGACCAGCCAGGCCTTACATCCTCTATCTTGGATCTTCTTCCCTAATCTGCTATGATCATAGTGGTTAATAGACCCAAGGCAAGGTGGGACAACATGATTAACCTGCTAAATCTCTGCCTGAATGCATGTCTTGTACTCTCACTATCTGCTAAATTCAGAGGTTCTCTGCCTTATAGAGACCTCTACTTCTCCATCTTTATTATAAGTTGCTGTCCTTACTTCTGGGACTACTGCTGGATCCCCATCATATCCCTACATCCTCTGCAGAGTGCCCAGATTACCAATCCATCACAGGACACCTCTCTGCCAAATCTGGAGTTTTCATTACTTAAAACATTAGCCGTAAGGTGGGTCTCTGTGAGATTGAAGCCAGCCTAGTCTACAGAGTGAGTTCCAGAATAACCAGGATTACACAGACCTGTCTCGAAGAAACACACAGAGAGAGAGAGAGAGAGAGAGA
>NC_034597.1:48882184-48883408 GCF_900095145.1 Mus pahari | reverse complement strand
TAAGAGCACCCGACTGCTCTTCCGAAGGTCCCGAGTTCAAATCCCAGCAACCACATGGTGGCTCACAACCATCTGTAACAAGATCTGACGTCCTCTTCTGGAGTGTCTGAAGACAGCTACAGTGTACTTACATATAATAAATAAATAAATCTTTTTTAAAAAAAGTTAGGACATCACTCACTTTGTAGAGTTGTTGCTTAACATACTCAAGGCCCAAGATTTGATCTCCAGCAATTCAAAAACTAAGCATAATTGTATATGCCTTTATTCCTTTATCTCAGAATTTGGGTGGTAGGAAGATAAAGAGTTCAAGTTATCTTTGACTACAAAGTAAATTTGAGGCTAAAGTAAATATAAGGCACTGCTTCAGAACACAGGAGGGAAGAACTACTCCAAGGGATGTAGTGGCTATTCCTGGTGGTCACCTATATCTGGGATGAACTACAATCCAGAATTGGAAGGCTCACCAGTGACCCTGATCTGGAGTCTGGGAGATACAAGTTTCTGACCTGGATCTCGGCATGGAGATCTTGAGCCATAGTGGCTGTGAGTCCCAGAAGATTAAGACAGGGAGATCTCCGAGTTCAAAGTCATCTGGGACAAAGCAAGTCCCAAATCCAGGGATGGTGGCCCACACCTTTAATCTGGGCCACACCTTCTGCTGGAGACCTACATAATAAGGTCATTGGAAGAAGGAAGATTTACTCTCTCTTCTTTGCCTGCTTGCCGTGTGGGACTGAGCAACTGCTAGATCCTTGGACTTCCATTCACAGCTGCTGCTGACCATTGTTGGGAGTTGGACTACAGACTGTAAGTCATCAACAAATTCCCTTACTATATAGAGACTACCCATAAGTTCTGTGACTCTAGAAAGCCCTCACTAATACAGAAACTGGTACCAGCATAGTGGAGTATTCCTGTGACAACCTGACCATGTTTTGAGGAGGATTGTGGAAGGACTTTGGAATTTTCAGCTAGAAAGAGCCATTGGGATGTTAAGAGCTCTGTGGGATGTTCTGTAGGGGCTTTGAAGATAATATAGAGAACAGTGCAGAAAATTCAGAGGGAAGATTAAGGACTTATTAGGGTCATTGCTGTTTTTATTGTGAAGATTCTGTGGTTTGTGTTAGCTGGGGCTAAAGAATCAGCTGTGATTAACAAGATACCAGAACTACTAAAGCAAAACCTTTGTAATACTGGGACTATTGATGCTGGTTAGCTGGA
>NC_034597.1:48877886-48881843 GCF_900095145.1 Mus pahari | reverse complement strand
TGAGAGGCTATTGGAGAAGCCTAGTTAGAGCAGAAGATGGCAGTGTTTTAGAGATGCCAGTACCATGAATGACCACCAAGAACAGCAGCAGCAGTGGAATACAGACATCTGGAGCCTACAAGACAAGGTGTGTGCTACAAAGGACAGGGCTAGAGAAGTGACCCAAGCCCTTGGAGGAGCTCAGAAGATCATGAGTTGCCCAGACACTGGATGGGCAGAGTTTGATTTTTATTTTCTTTTTTTTTTATTTTTATTTTGATTGTGACTGTGTCCTGATATTTTTCCCTCTTGAAGGAAGAAAGTATTTTAGTGGAACCCACAGTTAAGACACTTTTAATTATAAAAAGACTTTGAATTTTAAAAGGGATTGCATATTTTAAAGGGATTGAAATTTTAATAATTTGCAAACACTGTGGGACTTTTAAAGTTGTTTAGATCTTGAGGATGAATAAGAAACTAAGGGTTGAGGCTTAATAGTGATGTGTTTGTGTGTCAAGTTGACAAGGGGTCAACTGTGCTGGATGGTTTTGTGTCTACACAAACTGGAGTTATCACAAAGAAATGAGCCTCCCCTGAGGAAATGCCTCTATGAGATCCAGCTGTAAGGCATTTTCTCAATTAGTGATCAAGGGGGTAGAGCCCCTTGTGGGTAGTGCCATCCCTGGCCAGGTAGTTCTATAACAAAGCAAGCTGAGCAAGCCAGGGGAAGCAAGCCAATAACATCCCTCCATGGCTTCTGCATCAGCTCCTGCTTTCTGACCTACTTGAGTTCCAGTCCTGACTTCCTTTGGTGATGAACAGCAATGTGGAAGTTAAGCTGAATACACCCTTTCCTCCCCAGCTTGTTTCTTGGTCATGATGTTTGTGCAGAAATAGAAACCTTGACTAAGACAAGGGACAACAGCTAAATGACTTTACTAAATACAAGTAACAGGCAAACAGACACAACTGCACGAGCAGTCACAGAAAGAGACCTTTTGAGACAAGGTGTTGCCATGTAGCAGTGGGTGGCCTAGAGCTTTCAGTGACCATCCTGTCCTTTAAATGGGGCCATAATGGGCCATCCTAGCAGGAATATGAAAGACTGTTGCTGAGTTTGATTTGAACTGTGCAGACCTGGCCCAAGAGGTTCCAGTGGAGAAGAGAATGTGGCCTAGAGACTGTTTTTATGGTATTTTGGTGAAGAATGCATTTTGCCCTTTTCTGAAGCGTCTACCTGAGGCTAAGGTGAAGAGATTTATATTAATTGCAATGACAAAGGAAGTCTCAAAAAAGCCCAGCAGAGACTTGGTTCTCTGCTTAAGTCTCATGAAGAGTGTTGTGAACAAGCATAGCAAGCTTAGAAAGGAATAATATAAAATATATGGTTCAATTATTAAAGGGGCACCAGCAAGTGAAATGAAAAATAGAACGGACTATTGGGACAATTGATGCTGGATAGCTGGAGCAAAGAAATTAGTGGTGATAAGAGACCAGCATCACTGAAGTGAAATCTTCAGGGAATTGTTTTCTGAGAGCACAGAGGCTGTGTTCCAGAGATAGCCAAGCTTGTATCTCATGAAGCAGATGGTCTTGGTAATGTGTAAGAGACACCCAGGTGGTACTGGTTTTGAAGGCATGAAGAGGTCATGAAGAACAGCTGAGGCTTGGCACTGTGAGAAGTCATAGAAGGTTTTTGGTGAAGGTGCAGCCTCAGTTGCAATTGATGGCCCAGGACTTGAAAGAGTCATGCAAAGGAGTTGAGGCTTGGCACCATGACCTATGAGAGGCTATTGGAGAAGCCTAGTTAGAGCAGAAGATGGCAGTGTTTTAGAGATGCCAGTACCATGAATGACCACCAAGAACAGCAGCAGCAGTAGAGTGGATCAACCTGAGCTTAGAGTGCTACAGAGGGCAGAGCTGAAGAAGTGACCCAAGTCATTTGAAGGAGCCCAGAAGATCATGTGTGGATCCCAGACACTGAAACAAGAGGCTGTAATATTGAAGCTGCCTTGGAGACTCCAAAATTTTCGAGATGTCACAGCTATAGGATATCGCCTGAGGAATGCTGCTAACAGGGAGGGGAACTAGCCTAGGAAAAGATGAAAAAGGAGTTGGAGATCTGAAGACTGCTTTGACATCAGACATGGAGATGCAGAATTTGAAGTTTGCCCAGCTGATTTCCTGTGTGGATTTGGGGCTGACAGTTAAGTGATTGGATGGATCTCAGAAGAGACTTTGAACATTGGACTTTTAGCATAGAGACTGCTATAGACTATAGGGACTTTGGAAGTTGGGCTAAGTGTACTTTTTTTATTATGCTATGGGTAGGTATGGCCCCTATAGACTCATGTGTTTGAAAAAGCCTATGGGGGGCAGGGAGTGGAATGTAATGGTTTGTATTTGCCCAGAGAGTGATACTATTTGAGGTATGACCTTGTTGGAGTAGATGTGTCACTGTGGGTGTGGTCTTTAAGACCCTCATCCCAGCTGCCTGGAAGCCAGGATTCTGCTGGCAGCCTTCAGATGAAGATGTAGAACGCTCAGCTCCTCCTGCACGAGGCCTGCCTGGATGCTGCCATGTTCTCACCTTGATGATAATGGACTGAACCTCTGAACCTGTAAGCCAGCCCCAATTACATGTTGTCCTTTATAAGACTTGCCTTGGTCATGGTATCTGTTCCCAGCAGTAAAACCCTAAGACACATAGACACGTGTTTATTGTGATGGAACTGCTCTCTTCCGCCCCAGCATGATGGTTTACCTATCATCATAAATTTTCCAGACCAGTAGAATACATAAAGCCAAGAGTGACCCTAAAGTAAACTGTGGACCTGGATAATGATAGTGCTATGTGGAGGTAGCTGTGTAACAAATGTGTCCTTCTCGGGGACTTAATAACAGAGTGGAGCAGATCCAGAGGTGTGGCCGTGGCTGGAGTAGGGAGGGAATGTAGAAAAGTCGGATGCACAGACACAGAAAGCAGGGGTTGGGTGGTCTGCATTCTCTGCTAGGAAAACACACAGCACCCAGAAGCTCGGAGTGTTTATACAGTTGAACAAGAAGACAAGGTTATTGCATACAGCTGAACAAGGAGGCGGGGTTTGTGGTGTACAGCTGGAGCAAGGAGACAGATTTAGCTAACCTTGGTAGAAGCAGGCTCTGGAGAGGGAGCAGTCTGTAAGTATCTGCGGAGGGGAATCTATGGTTAGACATTTTTGGCACATACTGTCAATGCTTTTGCATTTGGTCCCCCAAAGAAAACTCTGCCACTTGCCTCTGGGCTTCTCCCAGGAGGGAGAGTCTGCCAGGCCTCCATGGATCTGTAGCTCTGGGCTCCTTGACAGGGCCATGAGGATTTCAACAACAAACTCTCACTCAGGATGTGACTCACCAGGCCCCGGTCCTGCAGCAGACCATCCTGGTTGAGATCCTCCTTTTATTTTTTTGTTTATTATTGTTGGATATATCTTTGTTTATTATTGATGGAAGTATCATGCAATTCAATTGACTTAGGTTTTTTTTCACCCCTAAGTTCCTTTTATATCACTTTAATTCATTGAAAAAAATATTTTAGGATTAAAAAAAAAAATGGTTTCTGGTTATGAGTGTGAGTGTATAGCAGAGGTGTGCAGGTCCTCGAAGGAACCAGAAGAGGGCGTCAGGCCATGGGTGCTGGAGGTGCAGTTATGACTCACTGCGCTGGGGTCTCGGAGCCCACCTCAGCTCCTTGGGAAAGCAGGGAGATCTTGTCACCTCTGGGCCACCTCTTCATCCTTTTCTTGCTTTTTTTTTTTTTTTTTTTAAATGAAGCAAGGAGTGGTGGGACAAGCTTGTGATACCATGTTCAGGGAGCTGCACCAGGAGGACTGTCACAAGTTCAAGATGACATAGGAACTGCCAGGCCTGCCAGGGAAATAAAAAACGAGAGAGAGAGAGAGAGAGAGAGAGAGAGAGAGAGAGAGAGAGAGAGAGAGA
>NC_034597.1:48874370-48876892 GCF_900095145.1 Mus pahari | reverse complement strand
TATTCAGATCCCAGTGTTTCCTCCCAGATCCCCCCCACCTCCCCCACTCATCCAATGCCAGACTTCTTTCTCTCTTTAGAAAACAAGCAGAGAGAGAGAGAGAGAGAGAGAGAGAGAGAGAACACGAACGAACGAACGAACAAGAACACACATGCATACCATAAAAGCACAAATCCAGGAGCTATAATATAGAAAGATAAAAAAAAATGTAAGATACAAAATGCCCAAACCAAGCAGCAGGAGAGACAAAAGGAAAAAAAATCTCAAAAACTACCATTGAGTTGGTTTTGTGTTGGACAACTACTGCTGGGCCTGGGGCCCACCCCTGGGTAGTTTGTGCCCAGTGAGGCTCCATCGGAGGGGACGGGTTTTTTTTTCCTCTGTAAGTGGTTGTCAGGTGGAGATAACTAACTTCCTGGTTAGGGATGGAAGCTCCTGTCCACTCACCCTCCTCAGCGCTGGGGCGCCATCTGGCTTGGACCTGTGCAGACCCTGTGCGTGCTGCCACACTCTCTGTGCAGTCATAAGTGCATCAGTCCTGTTGTGACTGGAAGTCGCTTTCCCTGGAGTCAATCCATCCCCTTTGGCTCTCTTTATCTCTCTCCTCTTCTACAGAGTTCCCTGAGCCCTGAGGAGAAGCATCTAATGAAGACATTCCACCTAGGGCCGAGTGTTCCAAGGTCTCTCACACTCTCCGCGCTGTCTGGTTGTGGGCCTCTGTACTTCTTCCCATCTACTGCAAGAGTCTTCTCTGATGATGGACGAGCAAGACATTGACCCACGAGCACAGCAGAACGTTGCTAGGAGTTATTTTACTGCTACGTTCTTTTAACAGAACAATAGTTTTTAGGTTTCCTCTAGGCCCATGGTCTATCCAGTCTCAGATTCTTGGGTTCCACTGTATGGAGTAGGCTTAAATCTAAGCAGATAGTGGTCAGTTACTCCCACGACATTTGTGGCCATATTGTACCAACATATCATGCAGGCGGGTCACTGCTGTATACTGCAGAGTTTGTAGCCTTTCTCCTCTGGGAGTGTGCAGAGAACCTTCCCAGACAAGGAACATTAGTAGCGACAAGGCTTCTAGTTAGGCACCAGTTTGACTTCTCTCTGTTCAATGAGATGTAAGATATGTGAGTGTTGTCGCCAGAAATAGGGACTTCCCACCAAGATGTAGAGAGCAACCAATAGCCTTGGTAATTGTCTGTGATGTCTTAGGGTTTTCATGGGGTCCCTTTGGCCAACAACCTACCAAGATGTAACTAACCCATACCAAATTCTGGAAGTTTTTACTGGGTGGCATACGATGCCTGTAAGGGCATCATCTCCTCTATAATTTGGTGACTCCATTTAGACCCCTTTCATCCACGTGTCTGTTAGGAAGCTTCTACAGGGGTAGGCTTCCATGTGGTTTTTCAAAAAGCCATTAGTGTTAGTTTTCCTTCCCCGTGTTTTTCCTGAATATTCTATTTCTCCTTCCTTGGGAGATCATCCCTTCCTGCTAGCTCCTAACTCTATTCCTAACCTCTGTGGTAATACAGGTTGTAGCATGCCAATCAAGGCGTAAGTGCTAATATCCACATATAAGAACACAGGCCAGTCTTTGTGATCTGGTTACCTCAACCAGGATGATTTTTTTTTCTAGCTCCATCCATTGACTTGCAAAACTTATGATTTTACGTTTCAACAGCTGAATAATATTCCATTGTGTAACTGAACCACATATCCATTATCTGTTGATGGATATATAAACATTGTTCCAGTTTATGGCCGTTATGAATAGAGCAGCAATGAACATGGTTGAGCAAGTGACTCTTTAATAGGACAAGCATCCTTTGGGGGTGTGCCCAAGACTGGTGTAGCTGAACCTTGAATAGAACTACTCCCAGCTTCCTGGGAGTCACCACAGATTTCACTCCCACCAGCAACGGATGAGAGCTCTCCTTCCTCTGCATTTCTTGCCTACATGGCTATCATATGTCTTATTGACCTTGGACATTCTGATCAGGGTAACATGAAATCTCCAAGTCCTTGATTTGCATTTCTTCAATAACTAAGGATGCTGCACGCGCCTTTACGTGGTTCTCAGCCATTTGTGTTTTTTTGAGCACTGTCTGTTTAGTTCTGTATCCCTTTTTTTTGTTTGTTTTTTGAGACAGGGTTTCTCTGCATAGCCCTGGCTGTCCTGGAACTCCCTTTGTAGACCAGGCTGGCCTTAGACTCACAGATATCTGTCTGCCTCTGCCTTCTGAGTGCTAAGATAAAAGGTGCTCACCATCACCACCTAGGCTGTACCCCGTTTTAAAAATTGGGTTACTTGTTCTCTTGATGTCCAGTTTTGGTTTTGTTGTTATTGTTCATATATTTTAGATATTAACTCTGTATTGAGTATGTAATGGGAAAGATCTTTTCCAAGTCTGTAGGCTGCCACTACGTCATAATGACAGTGTCCTTTGCCTTATAGAAGCTATTCAGTCCCATAAGATCCCGCTTATTGCCTGGTGGTGGTGGCACATGCCTTT
>NC_034597.1:48869787-48874285 GCF_900095145.1 Mus pahari | reverse complement strand
AGGCAGGCGGATTTCTGAGTTCAAGGCCAGCCTGGTCTACAGAGTGAGTTCCAGGACAGCCAGGGCTATACAGAGAAACCCTGTCTTGAAAAAACAACAACAAAAAATCCCATTGTTGGGATTAATTGTTGATCATAGTGCTGTACTAATGGTATCCTGCTCAGAAAGTCTTCCTGTACTAATGACTATGCTCCACTTTTCCTTCTTTCAGATTCATTTACGTTGAGGTCCTTGATCCATTTGAAATGTGAGTTTTGTGATAATTGTTGATCTATTTGCATTCTTCTACATCCAGTTACCTAATTTGATCGACACTATTTGTTGGAGATACTGCCTTTTACTGAGTGTGTATTTCTGGCTTCTTGTCAAAAATCAGGTGTTCATAGCTTGTGGACTTAAAGTCTGGGTCGTCAGTTACATCCAACATGCCAAGGCCACACTGTTTTTACTACTACAGCTCTGTGATACAACTTGCAATGGGGATAGTGATGCCTCCAGCAGTTTTTTTTTATTATTCAGGATTTGTTTAGCTATTCTAAATGTTTTACGCTTCTATATGAAGTTAAGAATTGTCTTTTCGTTTCTGTGAAGAATTGTGTTGGAATTTTGACAGGGAATGCATTGAATCTGTAGATTGCTTTTGGATAGAATGGCCATTTTTACAATATTAAACCAATTCATCTAGTGTGGGAGATCTTTCCATCCTCTGATAATGTCTTCAATTTCTTACTTCACTGTTTTAAATTTTTTATTATACAAGCCTCCCACTAGCTTGGTTAGAGTTACCACAAGATTTTTTTTTAAGGCTATTGTGAAAGGTAGTGTTGTCCTGATTTCTCTCTCAGTATGGTTGTTACCTGTATAGGAAGACTATTAATTTTTATGGGTTAATTTTGCATCCTATTTTGCTGAAAGTGTTTATAAGCTACAGAAGTTTCCCGGTGGAATTTTTAGGGTCAATTATATATACTATCATATCACCTTCAAATAAAGATACTTTGGCTTCTTCTTTTCTGATTTGAATCCCCTTGATCTCTTCAGCTGTCTTATTGCTTAAGACTTCAAGTAATATATTGAATAGGTATGGGGAGACTGGAAATTCTTGTTTCTGATTTTAGTGGAATTGCTTCGAGTTTCTCTCTATGTTGATGTTGGCTGTGGGTTTGCTGTAAACTGACATTATTATATCTAAGTATGATCCGTGTATCCCTAGATTTTCCATGACTTTGAACATCAAGGGATGTTGAATTTTGTCAAAGAACTTTTCTGCATCTGATGAGATGATCATGTGGTTATTGTATTTCAGCCTGTTTATGTGGTGACTTACATTTATTGATTTATGCATGCTGAGTCATCCCTGCATCTGTGGGATGAAGCCTACTTGATCATGGTAAAAAAATCTTTTCTCATATTCTGTTTGTAAGCATTTTATTGAGAAGTTTTGCATTTATGTTCATAAAGGAAATTAGTCAGGCTGGAGAGATGGCTCAGTGGTTAAGAGCACTGGCTGTTCTTCCAGAGGTCCTGAGTTCAATTCCCAGCAACCACATGGTGGCTCACAGCCATCTGTAATGCAATCCAATGCCCTCTTCTGGTGTGTCTGAAGACAGCTACAGTGTACTCATACAAGTAAAATAAATCAGAAAAACAAAAAACAAAAAATAAAGGAAATTGGTCTGTAAATGTTTTCTTTGATGGATCTTTGTGTGGCATAGGGCAACTATGGCCTAATACAAAGAATTAGTCAATGCTCTTTTTTGTTTCTATTTTTCAGAATAATTTAAGGAGTACTAGTAGTAATTCTTCTTTGAAGGTCTGGCAGAATTCTGCGCTGAATCCATTTGGCTCCAAGCTTTTTACAGTTGGAACATTTTCAATTTCTGCTTCTATTTTACTAAAGGTTATAGATTTGTTTAAATTGCTCATCGGATCTTGATTTAACTTTGATAGGTTGTACATACCCAAAATGTATCCATTTCTTTTAGGTTTTCCAGTTTGATAGAGTACATTGGTTTGTTTGTTTGTTTGTTTGTTTTTAAAGATTTATTTATTATTATATGTAAGTACACTGTAGCTGTCTTCAGACACTCCAGAAGAGGGCGTCATATCTCATTATGGGTGGTTGTGAGCCACCATGTGGTTGCTGGGATTTGAACTCAGGACCTTCAGAAGAGCAGTGAGTGCTCTTAACTACTGAGCTATCTCTCCAGCCTGAGTACACTGTTTTAAAGAATTATAATAACGTCCTTATGACTCCCTGGATTTCCTAGTTCCTGTTGTGATGTCCTTCTTGTCTCTAATTTTATTTGGATTTTCTTTTTCCATCTTTTAGCTAATTTGGCCAAGGGTTTATTAATCTTACTGATTTTCTCAGAGAACCAATTCTTTGTTTCAATGAGTTCCTGAATTTATTTATTTGTTTGTTAACTTACTTATTGGTTTCTGTTTTATTGATTTCAGCTGTAAGTTCGATTATTTCATGCTGTCTCCTCTTTCTCGGTGTTATTTCCTCTTTCTGATCTAGGGTTTTTGGGTGTGCCATTAAATTACTAGTTTGAGGGCTGGAGAGATGGCTTAAGAGTGGTTAAGAGCACTGGCTGCCTTTTTAGAGGTCATGAGTTTAATTCCCAGCAACCACATGGTGGCTCACAACCATCTGTAATGGGATCTGATGCCCTCTTCTAGTGTGTCTGAAGACAGCTACAGTGTACTCACATAGATAATAAATAAATGGTTTTTTAAAAATTAGTAGTTTGAGAGCTCTTCAAGCTTTTGTATGCTCTTAGTGCTATGAACTTGCATCTTAGAACCACCCTCACTGTGGCCTCTACTGAGTGAAAATGGCCAAGACAGAAATTAAGAATGAAATTAAAAACTTTTTAGAATTGAATGAAAATGAAAACACAGCATCCCCAAGTGTGTTTTGGTTTATCATGTTACTTAACACCAGTATTTCTTTTTGTAGTTTTACCTTGATGACATATCTTTTGATAATAGTAGTGTATTGAAGTCACACACTATCACTGTGAGGGTCGATAGGTGATTTTAGCTGTAATAGTGTTTGTTCCATAAATGCTTAAAATTGAAATATACACCAGGCAGCAGTGGTACATGTCTTTAATCCCAGCACCTGGGAGGCAGAAGTGGGCGGATTTCTGAGTTTGTGGCCAGCCTGGTCTACAGAGTGAGTTCCAGGACAGCCAGGGCTACACAGAGAAATCCTGTCTCAAAAAAACAAAACAAAAAATGAAATATCCTTCTGGTGGATTTTTTTCTTTGACAAGTATGTAGTGTGAATGAGTCCCCCCCCCACTTTCTGATTAGTTCTGGTTTACAGTCTATTTTGTCAGATATTAAGATAATATATTCTTCCATTTTTTTCCGCAGAGATGATGTCTACCCTTGACGGTGAAGTGTATTTCTTGGATGCAGCAGAAAAAATATGGATCCAGCTTTTCAATCCAGTCTATTAGTCTGTGTCTTTTTATTCTGAATTAATATTGGATTCATCAGAGAGCAGTGGTTACTGATTCCTGTTATGTTGTTGTGGTCTGGGTTTTTTCACCCTCTTCTCATTTACTGGTTTGGGATTATTTATTCCTTGTATTTTCTTGGGCATGGCTAACTTCTTCAGATTGAAGTTTTTCTTCTAATGCCATTTGTAGGTCTGGATTTGTAAACAAATGCTGCTTAAATTTGGTTTAGTGGGGATTTTTTTCTCCTTCTATTATGATTGATTGTCTTGCTGGATCTGGGCTGGCATCTGTGGGCTCTTAGAGTTTGTAGAACACTTATTTTTCCAGGCCCTTCTGGCTTTTAGAATCTATACTTGGAATCTGGGTTTCAGGACTAAAGAGATGGCTCAGCAGTTAAGAGCACTGGCTGCTCTTCCAGGGGACCCAAATTCAATTCCTGGCACCAGCCTGGCAGCTCACAACTGTCTGTAATCCAGTTCCAAGTGATTTGGCAGCTTCATACAGACATGCATGCAGGCAAAACACTAATACACATGAAAAGGAAAGTTGGGTCCATTCTAAGGGGTCTACCTTTATATATTACTTGTCCTTTTTCCTTGCAGCTTTTAATATTCTTTCTCTGATCTACACAATTTGTCCTTTGATTATTATGTGTGCTGGGGAATTTCTTTTCTGGTTCAGTTTATTTGGTGTTACATATGCTTCTGGTACCTTAATAGACACCTCCTTCTTTAGGTTAGAGGAATTTTCTTCTACGATTTTGTTGAAAACATCTTCTGTGCCTTTAATCTGGGTTTTTCCTCCTATTCCTCTTATTCATAGATTTGGTCCTTTAAGAGTGTCCCAGACTTCCTGGATGCTTGTGCGAGGAGTTTTTTAGAATTAACAATTTTAAGCCGTGGTGCAGGCCTTTAATCCCAGCACTCGGGAGGCAGAGGCAGGCGGATTTCTGAGTTCGAGGCCAGCCTGGTCTACAGAGTGAGTTCCAGAATAGCCAGGGCTATACAGAGAAACCCTGTCTC
>NC_034597.1:48859743-48868562 GCF_900095145.1 Mus pahari | reverse complement strand
ATAAAGTATATATATATATAAAGTATATATATATATAAAGTATATATATATATATATATATATATATATATATATATATATATATTTGTATGTGTGTGGCTGTCATAGTTAAGGTTTTTATCACTGTAAGGAGACACTATGTGTATAACCAAAGCAACTTCCAGTATAAAGCATTTGCTTGCTTACAGTTTTAGAGAGTTAACCCATGAATAGCATCACGGGAAGCATGGCACTGGGCAGGAGGCATGGTGCTGGGGCAGTGGCTGAGTGGTCATATCTGATCTGTAAACTGCAGGCAGAGAGAGTGACACAGGGCCTAGGCTTTTGCAACCTCAAAGATTGCTCCCAGCCCCCAGAACACACTTTCTCTAAAAAAAAGATCACACTTGGGCTGGAGAGATGGCTCAGTGGTTAAGAGCACTGGCTGCTCTTCCAGAGGTCCCAAGTTCAATTCCCAGTAAACAACATGGTGGCTCACAACCTTCTATAATGTGATCTGATGCCCTCTTTTGGCATGCAGATAGATGTACATGCAGAGAGAGCACTCATATACACAAAATAAATAAATAAATAAATGTAGAAGAAAAATCACACTTTCTCCAACAAGGCCACAGTTTCTAATTCTTTCCAAACAATTCTATTAACTGGGCACCAAGCACTCAAAATATACAACCCTGTGGGACCATTCTCATTCAAACCACCACATTTCACTTCCAATGGCCCCCATAGGTGTGCATGTAACCTTATCAAAATGCAAAATACATTCGGTCCAACTTCAAAAGTCTCCATTGTCTTTCACAACCTCAAGACTGCTTAGAAGTCTATAGTCTCTTCTAAGTCTCAAGCTAATATTTTTAGTGTAACATCCTGTAAAAATCAAAATTTAAAAAAAAAAAAGGCAGATCACACCAACCTACAATGGGAGAGACTATACAGTACTGTTCTAGATGTGAGAAAAAGGAACACAATGAGGAAATATTGGACCAAAGGGAGAAGAAACCCTGCAGGGAAGATTCTGAATTCCCATCTCTGTGCCTGACATCAGAGGGCTTGTTAGATGGCTCATTCCTTTCCAGCCTTGCTGGCTGCTACACACTGCTCTGGTTTTGGGTGGTTCCACACCCTCTGCAGCTCTCCTTGCCAGATATCCCATGGCTCTGGCCTCTCCAATGTCTGAGGGTCTCCAAGGCAACCCAGGATTCACCTTCACAGCTTCACACAGTGGTTCCTCTGGGACTCCATGCAAGGACTCCCCCGCCACACCCCTGGCCTCAGCAGCTTTCCTCTACAGTCCCTTTACTCTGGTATCCTCTTTGATCAAGCTGGAACCCTGTGACCAAAGCTGCCAAGTTTTGCTGCCTACAGGGTGGCAACATAGTTCACCCCTTGGACTGCATTTTCGTAAGCTTTCTGTTATTTGGGCCTAGGAATTCCCCCGGGCCATTTCTTTCTTTCTTTCACAGGTTGCAGGATTAGCTGGGTAGAGTCTTGCCCTGAAGTTACCACTCCTTTTATTCCTTGTAACACCAGGCTTTTTTCTTTCTTCTTTTAGTCTCTGATCTTGAGCACGGGACTTAGCTCCATCACTTTCTGGTGCTCTTTTTCTCCTCAAACTGTGCATTTTGTATTTCTGTTTGCCCTGCTTATACCTTTTCCTTGTCAATCGTCATAAGGATGACCACTGATAACCACACAACACAGTCAATACTAGGCTGTCTTAAAATCTCCTCTGCCAATGACACTATTTCAAGACTCTTCAGCTTAGCTTCTGGCAGACTTTTGGGCAAGAATGGAAAACAGACACATTCTTTGCCAAAATATTACAAGCATGGGCCTTACACCACTGTTACTGTTCCCTAGTGAAACACCTTGAGCTAGGCCACCTTAGCCCACATTGCCTAAACTTTAGTGTCTTCCACATGCCTCCTAGGGTGACTCTGCTTTAGTTTGCTTTAGTTTAAGTGCTTTTCTAGTCCAGAGTCCCAGAGTCTTTTATAATTCTTCAACAAACAGCATGCCCAACCCTATTACAGCAACACCCAACTTCTCATACCAACTTCTGTCTTAGTTAGGGTTACTATTGCTGTGAGGAGACATCAGTGACCAAGGCAACTTACAAATAAAGCATTTAATTGGGGCCTTTGTTACAGTTTCACCAGATGGTCAGTCTGTGAGCATCATGGCAGGGAACATGGGAGAAGGCAGGCAGGCATGGGGCTAGAGCAGTAGGTGAGAACTCACATTTGATCTGTAGGGCGACAGGTGGGGGTCAGAGGACTTTTGAAACTTCAAAATGTTAATTCCACAGATGCAAGGAGAAAAACCACTGACCCGAATCCTGGCCAAATTAATTAAAGCAAGCTTCTTTTTTTGTTGTTTTTTTTGTTTTTTTTTTGTTGTTGTTGTTTTTCGAGACAGGGTTTCTCTGTATAGCCCTGGCTATCCTGGAACTCACTCTGTAGACCAGACTGGCCACGAAATCAGAAATCCGCCTGCCTCTGCCTCCCAAGTGCTGGGATTAAAGGCGTGCGCCACCACGCCCGGCTCTAAAGCAAACTTTTTAAAAATTCATTTACATGGGCTTCTCTCCCTAAGGAAGGGTTCAAGAGATTAGCATTGGACATGGGGAAGATAAGGGTTTCTAATAGGAGTAGGTAGCATCCAACCCGGGGATTTGGAAGACAAACAGGCCGGGTTACAGAAGCAGAACACGTTGGTCATAGCAACCTCCTAAAACAAAGACATGGTTGCAAGGTGGTCTCAACAAGGTGGTCATGACAACAGGTGGTTATAACAACTCTTTGAAACAAAAGCTTGGTTGTCATTTCCTGAAACAGGCAGCCCAGAACCATCTGTAGTTAAGGTGACAGGTGAGACATAGCCCAGTCCTGAGGAAACAGATTTAGTCATGAATAGGAATGAACCTAGTTTGTCTTTACTTTAAGACCAAGCTTTGGCTTTCAAGACCAAAAAGGAGGCAGGCTGGGTTTATCATCCCTCTTCCCATGCTCATTGTCTTTTGTGTCCCTGTCAAATCCTTGACAGAGTCTCAGCATCCTTTATCTGGGGGGAAGCAAAGTGTGTAATGCATCGAAAGATGCACAGCCCCTTCACGGCGCACCTGTTTTGTTTGTATAGGATGAATGGGTCCTTATTTTGTCCTCTTTGTTAGAGAGTTTCCTTTTCATAACATCCCAACAGCCTTCTATTGAGCAAAAGGAAGGATGTATTCTCTTCTGTAACTGCTTATCAGCTAAAATCTGGATGCCATTGTCAGGGCCCAGGAAGGATGGAATGTTCTAGTCAAGGGCCAGGAGGGATTAGAGCTATGGGGTATTCATCGGAAGCTTCTGGGTCACTGACCCAGCTCGAGAGACAGGGAACCATAACATTGCCTGTTCTGGCTCACATCCGTCTTCAGCAAGTCCAGGGCTCTCTGGGTTTGTAGAATTACCTGGGATTGGTGTGGTGTAGACTACCTTAGGAGCAGTTTATAGTCTGTGGCTGGTGGCTGGACTGTGTCTATCAGTCAAATAGAACTCTACCAAGATAGATCTAGACCAGGGACAGAAGTTAACATTAAAGGACTTAAAGGAAACGCTATACGTGAAACTTCCGCCTCAGGAGTAGGCAGTAGGCAGGGAGCTTAGACTGTTGATTGACAGGAGCACTGACTTATCCGGAGTCCATTTGACCTGGGAGAGGTGGATCTAAGTCTTATGACTATTTTTTTTTTTTTTTGCATCTCCCTGAAGCTTACATTACCATTGTTTGTAATCTGCATTGAAATCCATATTGTAGAAAAAGCAGCTAACTGGTATTTGTAAAACAGCTGGAGTAAACGCATGCCTTTGAGTCATAGCGAAAGCATGAACATTTGTTTTATTTTGTTTTTTGTTCTGAGAGCTGGATATATAAATTGGGCAGACATTTATAGCACAATGAGAAGTCTATATTTATATCTTTAAGTCTATATTTAAAAGACAACTAGAAAAAATTATATTTGTTTTATTTAATATATGAGTACACTGTAGCTGTTTCCAGACACAGCAGAAGAGGGCATCGGATCCCATTACAGATGGTTGTGAGCCACCATGTGGTTGCTGGGAATTGAACTCAGGACCTCGAGAGCAGTCAGTGCTTTTAAACACTGAGCCAACTCTCCAGAAATTTAGCAGAAATTTAAATCTTGAGCTTATGACTGATAATAGTCAGTGTTTTACCAGCTTATTAGAACTTTATTGATCAGTGTTAAAATTTTGAAGCTCTGAAATATCAATATAACAATATCATAGAGACAGAAAGAAATTTGAAATATTCTAATTTCACAAGTGGTTGATTATTGAGAGCAGCCATTGCAAAGTATCTCCCTTTAAATAAAGGAATAGTGAAGGTTACACGGAAACCTGTTTGGTGAGGCTCGCCCTCCTTAGACCTGGCGGGCGCTGCCTGAGTTCCCTCAGCTTGTTAGCCCACTTATCTCCCTTTCCCCAGCCCCTCACTGGGCCGTGCCTCACTGTGGGCAACTGTAACTGCAGGCTTTCCTGTATCTCTCCCAGTTCCCGAGTAATGACACAGAGAGTCTATTTCTTTATAATGCTTTTGACCTTATAGCTAGGCATTGTTTCCCACTAGCTCCTACCTCAGTTATCCCATTTATACTAAACTAAGTTCAGCCGCGTGGCTGAATCCCAGCACCTGACTCCTTCCCAGAGTTTCTCTCTGTGTCTGGAAGCCCCATCTCACTATTCTGCCTTTTGCTATCGGCCATAGGCTTTTTACTTCAGTCAATCAGAAGGTGGCTTAGGCAAGGAAGGACAGAGGTGCATCTTCACAAGTGTACAAAGACATCACTCCAACAGGCAACGGCAGCAGGTCAAACCGAGGTTTTCTGAGCTGTAGATTTTCCCTGTTCTCAGTCTCTTGTGGTAGCTCAGTTTTTAGCAACAGCCCCTCTCATGATGGTGCTTAGTCACTGCCCTCTGGTCCATACAATATAACTACATGGGATTTTTCTTCTAGGCAGCACGCACGGCTGGAGGAAACATTCACTATCTCACCAGTCCCCCACCCCACACCCCCAGCCAGATTTAAGGTTTTGAAGGCTTTTCCAGAAGGCATTGTAGTCCCTGGGTAGCTCTCAACAGGGACTGCCACTCTTTTCCCTCCTCAGTCTGTGGCTGTTGTGAGGTGTCATAGCAACAGCACCTCCTCTCCAGCCTTCCCAAGTGGCTCTGCAGCGATGGTGCCTCAGCCCAAGGGCCAGACGCAGTCCATTCTCATTATGGTGGGAAGCATGGCAGTGCGCAGGCAGATATATATTGTCTTAGGGTTTTACTGCTGTGAACAGAGACCGTAACCAAGGCAACTCTTATAAGGACAACATGTAATTGGGGCTTGCTTACAGGTTCAGAGGTTCAGTCCATTATCATCAAGGTGAGAACATGGCAGCATCCAGGCAGGCCTGGTGCAGGAGGAGCTGAGAGTTCTACAGATTCATCTGAAGGCTGCCAGCAGAACACTGACTTCCAGGCAGCTAGGATGAGGGTCTTAAAGCCCACACCCACAGTGACACATCTACTCCAACAAGGCCACACCTCCAAATAGTACCACTCCCTGGGCAAATATAAACCATCACATTCCACTCCCTGCCCGCCTTAGGCTTGTTACCCAGACAAAGCATAATTTTAAAAGTACATTTCGTCCAACTTCCAAAGTCCCCATAGACTATAGCAGTCTCAACAGTGTTAAAAGTCCAATGTTCTCTTCTGAGATTCATCCAATCACTTAACTGTAATCCCCAAAGCGAGACAAGAAACCAGCTGGGCAAACTCTAAACTCTGCATCTCCCTGTCTGATGTCGAAGCAGTCTTCAGCTTTCCACTCCTTTTTCATCTTTGCTGACTGCAATGAACTTCTCCCAGGCTGATTCCACTCCCTGTCAGCAGTTTTCCTTGGCGGGTATCTCAGGGCTCTGAGGGCATCTTTAACATCTTGGGTCTCCAAGTCAACTTCAACTTCACAGGTTTTTGTTCCAATATCTTGGATCCACACATGATCTTCTTCTTCTTTTTATTTATTTATTTATTTATTTATTTGGGTTTTTTGAGACAGGGTTTCTCTGTATAGCTCTGGCTGTCCTGGAACTCACTTGTAGACCAGGCTGGCCTTGAACTCAGAAATCCGCCTGCCTCTGCCTCCCGAGTGCTGGGATTAAAGGCCTGCGCCACCAGGCCTGGTTCTTCTTCTTTTTTAAATTTATTTATTTTATGTATGTAAATACACTGTAGCTGTGCAGACGGTTGGGAGCCTTCATGTGATGGTTGGGAATTGAATCTTAGTTGACCTCGCTCCAACTCTGCTCGCTCAGGCCCAAAGATTTATTTATTATTATTCATAAGTACACTGTAGCTGTCTTCAAATGCACCAGAAGAGGGCATCAGATCTCACTATGGTTGGTTGTGAGCCACCATGTGGTTGTGGTTGCTGGGATTTGAACTCAGGACCTTTGAAAGAGCAGTCAGTGCTCTTACCTGCTGAGCCATCTCACCAGCCCCACACATGATCTTCTGAAATCCACCTGCCTCTGCCTCCCAAGTGCTGGGATTAAAGGCGTGCGCCACCACACCAGCTTGCAGACCAAGTTTTAAGACAGCCAAACTAGCCGGGTGGTGGTGGTGGCGGATTTCTGAGTTCGGGGCCAGCCTAAATGTTGGGATTAAAGGCATGTACCACCATGCCTAGACTTATGTACTTCTTCACCTAGAACTTGCTCTGTCCCAGGCTGGCCTTGAATTGAGAAATCTACTTGACTTTGTCTCCTAGGATTAAAAGTATGTACCATCATTCCTGGGCGTAAGCTTTTCACGGCTACTGTTCCTCAAGATCCTGACCAAAAGCCTGTGTCTTCCAGCCTCAAGATCTGGGTCCCAAGTGTACCCTGCATTTCTGGATTGTAGTTTATTCCAGATTAAAAGTCCAAAGTATTCCTTGTTCAACTGTAAACACAAACAGTAAGCTTGGCTGGGTGGGATCTTGTCCTGAGATCACTACTCCCTTAATCTCTTTATCTCCTTGAACATAGGCCACTTCCCATGGGCCAAGAATATTCAATTCAGCACATTATGTGAATCACTTTCAACAATATAATCATTTTCATGATGTTCTTTTCCATCTCTTACTTACATTGTCATTTTCAAATAGAGATGATTTCACTTCTGCCTTTCCTATTTATATTGCTTTGATATCTTTCTTTTGTCTAATTGAGCTAAGACTTTGGAATCTGTATTAGTAAACGGGGAGAGACTGGGCACCTGTGACTCATATAACATTCTAGAGGAAGCGTTATTTCCCTACTAGACTATTGTTAGCTGCATGTCTCGCACACATGCCCTCTGTTGCACTGAGTCAGGCCCCTCCTCCTCATTTCTTTGTTGCTTTGATCATGAAGGGATGCTGATCTTGTTGAAGGTCTTTTGGGTACCACTAGGGTCAGCATTTGAAGCTTTCCTGCTGCATCTCCTTCTACAAGTTTTATAGTTTCCGGTTTTGTTATTTTTGAACTTGCTTTGTCTCTTTTTTTTAAAGCAAAACATTAACAACGACAAAAAAGCAAAACAAACTTTAAAAACCCAATAAGAAAAATGCCAAAAAAACCCCCAAAACCAGCATAGAGACTGCTTTGGGTTAACCTAGTCCTCCTGGGTATGGGTATGCCCTGGAATGCGGTTGATATACCCAGTGATATGCCATTGGGGAAAACTGATCTTTCCATTCCCAGGAGGAATCAGTTTGCAGACAGTTTCTGGGTTAGGGGTGGGACTTGGTGTGCACCTCCCTTCTCGGTGCTGGGATGTTTGTCTGGCTTGAACCTGTGCAGGTCCTTATGTGTGTTCTCAGTCTCTGTGAGTTCACATGTATAGCAGTCCTGGTTGTTCTGTTTGGAAGAAGCTGTTTCTTGGAGTCATCCACCACCTCTGGCTCTTACAATTTTTCCACCTCCTTTGGGGCATTTCATTGCTAATTGATGTACAAGAGCCAAACCCAATAGCGGGAGGCAGCCCTGGGCTGTGTAAGGTAGCTGAACAAACCAAGGAAAGAAAGCCAGTAAGCAGCATCCCTCCATGGGCTCAGTTCCTGCCTCAGCTTCCCTCAAAGATGAACTGTAATCTGTGAGCCAAATGAACCCTTTTCTCCCCAACGTGGGCACCGGTCAGTGCTTATTACAGCAACAGAAAAGATAAACCAGGGCAGTCCCACTGATCTGCAAGTGCTCCCTTCACCATTTGTTGAAAACACTACTTCTTCCCCACTGGGCATTCTTGGTACTCTTTTTACAAACTGATCACATGTGGATGAGTTTGTTTCTAGGCTCCTTATTCTGTTCCATTTATCTATATGTCAGTAATAACAGCAGTTTAACACTGTCGAATGGTTTTAATTACCATGGCTTTGAAATAGATTTTGAAACCAGTGACTGTGCTGCATCCGGTTTGTAACTGTCCAAGACTGTCGTGTCTCTTTGGGACCCTTTGTGATTCCAGATGACTCTGACAGTTGTTCTTTTTATAACTGGAAGTTAGTATTGGGCTGTTGTCAGTGATTGCATTGATTCCATAGATTGCATTGGGAGTATGGGCATTTTATCAATACTAAATCCAAGTCTGTGAAAATAGACCTCTTTCCTATGTTTCAAGCATCCAAGGCTTTCTCCTCCTTACTTAAACATATTCCTAAGTACTTTAGTCTTTTTTTGTTGTTGTTGTTGTTTGTTTTTGTTCTTTTTTTTTCTTTTCTTTTTCTTTTTTTTTTTTTTTTTT
>NC_034597.1:48852941-48859648 GCF_900095145.1 Mus pahari | reverse complement strand
CTGGAACTCACTCTGTAGACCAGGCTGGCCTCGAACTCAGAAATCCGCCTGCCTCTGCCTCCCGAGTGCTGGGATTAAAGGCATGCGCCACCACACCCGGCAGTACTTTAGTCTTTTTTTTTTTTTTTATTTTTAAGTTTTACTTTTTACTAAAGATTTACTTTAATTGTGGGTATATACACATGCATTCAGGGGCCTGCAGGGCCCAGATCTTCAGACTCCCTGGATCTGGACTTAGAGATGGTTCCGAGTTGCCTGATGTGGGTGCTGAGAGCTGAATCCCTTGGAAGACCTGGGCATGCTCGTAACTGCTGGCCCATTTCTCTAGCCCCTTCTTGGTGTTTTCCTAACTTCATTTTCATCATTAGTGTACAGAACTACAACTGAATTGTATTCAGATCTTATCTTTTGTAACTTCAGCTTATCTTTTGCAGCTTTAAAAATAATCTGTATTTTAGTCTTAACAGGATGTGTGTGGTCTTTAGAGTTTTCTACAATTAAATCATGGTGTCTACAAACAGCCTGGAATGCGGTTGATATACCCAGTGACATTCCATTGAAGAAAACTGATTTTTCCACTCCCAGGAGGGATCAATTTGCAAATAGCTTTTGGGTTAGGTGTGGTTAGGTTAGGGTGACTTTTGGCACCTCCTGTCTCAGTGCTGGGATGTTTGTCTGGTTTGAACCTGTGCAGGTCCTACACGTGTTCCACAACCTGGAATGTGACTGACATACCCAGTGACATTCCTACAAACACATTCTTTTCTTCCACCGTAGATGGTTTTTTCTTATGTATTTACTCTGACTAGAACTTCCATGTTGAACAGAGGTGGCCAGAGTGAGTGTACATACCTCTCTGGTTACTAATCATAAAATAAAGACATTCAGGCATTTTCCTCTAGGATGTTCACTGTGTACTTCTCAACGATCCTTCCAATGTTGCCAAGGTCAGCTTGCCTTCGTTTGTTGAGTTGTGAATGGCACTTACCAGTGACATTGGCCAAAGGTTGTTTGTTTTTGTTTGGTAGTGTCTTTGGCTTTGGTGTTGGGGTCATGCTGACATCATAGAATGAACCTTAGAGTGTTCCTTCCTCTGCAACTTGAGAGGAATTGTTCTGAGAACTTTAAATGTAGTAAAGGGGCTGGAGAGATGGCTCTGTGGTTAGCTGCATAGACTGCTCTGCCAAAGGACCCAAGTTCAGTTTCCAGGACCAGCACAGTGGCTTAAACCACCCACAACTCCAGTTTCAGAGAATCAGATGCCCTCCTCTGGCCTCCCTGGGCTCAAGTATGCATGTCATACAGGCTCACATATGCACATAAAAATTAAGTAAACGAAAAAATAATAAACGTGTCAGAATTCACCAGACAAGACATCTGCTTCTGGGCTTTTGTTGCTGCTGTGGGTATTTTATTACCAATTCAATCTCTTTATTAATTATAGACCTGTTCAGATATTTTATTTCTTTCTAATTCTGTCTTAGAAAACTGCATCTGTTGAAATTCTTCCCTTTCTCCTGAAGTTATCTAATATTGGTGTAAATTATTTATAGAATGTTCTTACAATTTTTTTTTAATTTCTGTGGTATTGGCTACAACACCTCCACTTCCACATGGGCTTTGGTTATTGGAGTGTGTACTCTTTTTTATCTTACTTAGTCTAGCAAAAGTCTAGCCAGCTTTACCTTTCCAGAGCCTCTCAGCTCTGTTGACTTGTTCCTGATGATTGTTGATTTTGTATTTCTTCTCTTTCTTTTTTCTTTCCTTTTTCTTTACTTTATGTATGAGGACACTGTAACTGTCTTCAGACACACCAGAAGAGGGCATCAGATCCCATTACAGATGGTTGTGAGCCACCATGTGATTGTTGGGAATTGTACTCAGGACCTCCTTAAGAGTAGTCAGTGCTCAGCTGGGCATGGTGGCACAAGCCTTTAATCCCAGTACTTGGGAGGCAGAGGCAGGCGGATTTCTGAGTTCGAGGCCAGCCTGGTCTACAGAGTGAGTCCCAGGGCTATACAGAGAAACCCTGTCTCTAAATAAATAAATAAATAACCACTGAGTCATCTCTCCGGCCCCATATTTCTTCTGGAGTCTTTATTTCCTTCCAAGTCCCCTCTTCCTTTGCTGATCATTCTAGCACGTTGAGTGTACAGTCTGTGTTAGCTCTGGTGCCAGCCCACACCACTGCAGTCGTTCCTTAGAATTGTTTGTGCTGTACTACATTAGTCTGATGTTCTGTATTTCTGTTCGTCTTGAGGTTCGTTTTGTAGTTTCCCTCTTGATTTCCTCTTTCACCCATTCATTTCCACACCCCCAGGAGCTTGCCAGTTTCCTTCTGTCGATTTCTAGTTGTATCCTGTTTTGTTTAAAATATGTACTTGGTAGGATCTCTGTCTTCTAAGATTGGTTGAAACTTGTTCTGTGACCTAACCTGTGATGTTGAATAGAGTAGCCAGGATGATTATGCCCATCTTGTCCTGGTAATGAAGAGGGAGTAGCTTAGTGTCCTTCCCACGACTATGATGAACACCATGACCAAAAGCAGTCTGGGGAGGAAAGGGCTCATTTGGCTCACAGGTTACAGTCCATCCTCAGGAGAAGCAGAGACAGTGGAGAGGTGCTGAGAAGTCCAACCCCCTCCTCTCCCAGGAAGAATCTCTGGGCTACAGTCCCCTGGTTGTATGGAGCCGCGCTGAGGGTCGTGACTGTGGTCCCAGAATGTGGTGACTTTCCCTACTACTTCTCCATAAGTGGTTCTGCACGTGTTCAGGGTGCAGGAGCCTCTCACCTAGTTTCGAACTTCTCATGAAGAGAAAACTGTGTATTTAACCTCCAAGAGAGGAAGAGTTCTGGCCCTTCTTTTCCATTGTCTTGCAGACATCATTGGTCTGATTAATTTCAATGACTTGGGACAGCAGATTAGATACGAACTTGGAACCTTGTTTGGCCACAGCCTTGCTTGAGACGTTAGGCAAATCAAAAGCTCCACGCTTGGGCTAGAGACATACTTTGAGTAGCTACTGCTCTTGCAGGGGATCTGGATTCAGTAGCCATCACCCACATGACAGCTTACAACTATCTATAATTCCAGTGCCAGGGAATCAAAAGCCCTTTCTGGCTTCTGAAAGTACCAAGGCTCTCCTGACACACACATATACATGCAGGCAACCTTCATACACACAAATATAAATCTTTTAAAAAGGCTTTGTGCTAAATTTTAATTTGTATCAGATGCAGTGCTGGCTAGTTTTATGTCAGGTTGACACAAGCTAGAATCATTTGTAAAGAGGAACACTCAACTGAGAAAATGTCCCCACCAGATTGGCCTGCGGGCAAGCCTGTGCTACATTTTCTAACTTGGTGAAAGATATGGAATGACTCAGTCCATCGTACGTGGTGCCATCCCTGGGCTGGTCGCCCCAGGTATGTATAAGAAAGCAGGCTGAGCCCTGAGAAGTAAACCAGAAAGCAGCTTCTACCATGAATTCTGTATCAGTTTCTGCCTCCAGGCCCTGCCCTGACTTCCCTCAGTGATGAACTGTTACCTGGAAGCATAAGCTGAAGTAAATCATTTCCTTCACAGGTTGCTTTCGATCACAGCAATAAACACCCTATGGCAGCTGGTATTTATCAGATTGGCCATTCCATAGGGCGTCTCTGAAGCCATGATGAGAAAAACCCTTTAAGGAATTTACACTGGGACCGCATCCATCCTGAGCTCAACTCCAGCTCCAGAGGCTCTGAAGCACTCTTCTGACTCAAGGGCAACAAGCACATGCAGTATACATACATACATACATACATACATACATACATACAGCAGACAGACAGACAAAACATTCACACGAACAGAGTAAATCTAATTTTTTAAAAATCTTCAAACCAAACCAAACCACCACAAGGAAGTAATCTCTGAACATGTTGACTGGTCACAATTAAAAATAAAAGTTTTGGGGCTGGTGAGATGGCTCAGTGGGTAAGAGCACCCGACTGCTCTTCCAAAGGTCTGGAGTTCAAATCCCAGCAACCACATGGTGGCTCATAACCATCTGTAACAAGATCTGACTCCCTCTTCTGGTGTGTCTGAAGACAGCTACAGTGTACTTACATATAATAAATAAATAAATCTTTAAAAAAAAAAAAAAAAGTTTCAGTTCCCAAAGCCCGTCCTGCCACCTAGACTCCATGAGCCTATTAAGAAAGAAGTTGAAGAGAACTGAGTTCTTAGGTGTCTCAGCCAGCTTTCCATCAATACAACAAAACTGGTTTTGTTAGCTTCGACAAAGGGTTTGTGAAGCTCACAGTTGTGTTCCATCTAAAACCAGAAATCGAATGCGCTGAGCTTCAGGGGGCAGCACGGGATGGCAGAGACAAACTTCATGTCTTGTGGACCAGGAAGCAGAGAGAAAAAGAAGGAGGCCAGGGTCTCCAATGACCCAAAGGACCTCCTATTAGTTTCTACCTCCCACAGAGTCCACCATTTCTGAGTAGTGCCACCAATGGGACTTAGCATGTGGACCTCAGGGGGACATTCAGCACCCAAACATTAATACATGGTGCTAGGACACACAGCCCAAATTCCCAGAGCTGACCTCCATCCCACTTCCTTTCATATGCCCTTTTCCAATCTTTTAAAAACAGTGATGATGATGGTGGTGTGGTGGTGATTGTATTGGTTTTTCTTTTTTTCTTTTTTTTTTTTTAAAGATTTATTTATTTATTATATGTAAGTACACTGTAGCTGTCTTCAGACACTCCAGAAGAGGGAGTCAGATCTGGTTATGGATGGTTATGAGCCACCATATGGTTGCTGGGATTTGAACTCCGGACCTTCGGAAGAGAAGTTGGGTGCTCTTACCCACTGAGCCATCTCACCAGCCCCAGGTTTTTCGAGACAGGATATCTCTGTGTAGCCCTGGCTGATCTGTAACTCGCTCTGTAGACCAGGTTTGTTTCAAACTCAGAGATTTCCCTGCCTCTGCTTCCTGAGTGCTTGGATTAAGGGAAGGAGCCACCACATCCCACTTAAGTTCATTCATTCATTCATTCATTCATTCATTTGGTTGTGGAGAGAGCGCTCATGCTGCAGTGTGAACTTCGGGGCAGAAGACAGTTGGTTCCGTCGTCCTTGCGGGCCTGGGTATCAGGCTTGGTACCAAGCACCTTTAACAACTGAATCCCCTTGCCAGCCTTTACCAAACTTTCAAAAATAAGTCTATAATGTTTTTTCTTTGTTTCTTTTGGTTTTTTTCCCCCCTGATCAGAAAGGCAACACATGTTCTTGAAAGTCATCAGATAAAGAAAGTGGTTGGAGAGGGGCCTAGAGGTTTAAGAACACTTGCTGTTGCATTGTTGAGAACAAGAGTTTGTATTCCATCTCCTGAGTGGCCCTCCAGTCTCCATGGGTTCACACACACATGCACACACACACAGACACAATTTTTAAAATAAAAAAATTTAAAAAAAAAATCACAATTGTCATATTAAACCTTCCGGTGGTGTTTTCAAATGACTCTAGCCCTCTGAAGTCTTTCTTCTGCCCGCCTGCCTGCCAGCCATCTGCCCATATGTCTACCCTGGGTAGCTTTTGTGCAGAGCATCCTGTGTGGCCTTTAGCCTTCTGCTCGCAGTTTTAGGAAACAGTTTTGTAGAGCTGGAAGGTTCTGTTTCCTGACATGTCCCTGTCACATCCTCCTCTTGCTTCGCTCTTCTTCATATTTTTAGCTGGAACCAACTGTATTTCAGCCATGTGAAGTGCCCACGAAATACAAAGTGAAAGGCTCTGTTCATTTAGATAACTTTAGCAGCTTCACCACCAGGGAAGGATCTGGTTTTCCAAGGTGCTTTTTAAAATATGCTTCCTCACGAAGGAAAAAGTGAAAATCAGCGGCTGTCATGAGTACTGTGCGCGTAAGTGGCTCTTCTCGGAGGGGCTAACAGGCGGGGGAGGTGGGGATGCTGGCTTCCTGTGATTGGGGTCCTGACTTCCTGTAATGGGAGTCCTAATTTCCTGTGATGGGGATCCTGATTTCCTGTGATGGAGGCCCTGATTTCCTGTGATGGGGGAACCTCATTTCTTGGGACTGATTGAATTCTAGCTCCAGCCTTAAAATTCAGGAATTTCTTTTTTCTTTCTTTCTTTCTTTTTTTTTTTTTCCGAGACAGGGTTTCTCTGTGTAGCCCTGGCTGTCCTGGAACTCACTTTGTAGACCAGGCTGGCCTCAAGCTCAGAAATCTGCCTGTCTCTGCCTCCCGAGTGCTGGGATTAAAGGCGTGCACCACCACGCCCGGCATATTCAGGAATTCTTATGAGGTTCCTGCTTCCACACTCTCTTGATGGCAAACAGCTCTCCCCTATCACCTAGAGCTTGAGAGCGAACGGTCAGTGAAGCTGCTCTGGGGCTTGCTGTGGGGCAGTTTATCTCTTAAAACATCTGCTTTCCCAGGCTGCTCTCCCTTCCCCACACACCTTTCCTTGAAGAGAATGAAGGTTGCTTGGAAACTGCCCTGCTAAGAAGCCAGAAAAGACCATAGCAGCCTCTGTTTCTTTGTTTCTAAGTGGGACACTACCAGAGGAACAATGCAAAAATTGAAATTATTTAATTAACTTTTCCACAAGGAAGGGGCCATGGTAGGCACAGAATGAGGAGCTGTGGCTGGCTGGCATTCCCTCCTCCTCCTCCTCCTCCTCCTCCTCCTCCTCC
>NC_034597.1:48850361-48852934 GCF_900095145.1 Mus pahari | reverse complement strand
CTCCTCCTCCTCCTCCTCCTCCTCCTCCTCCTCTTCCTCTCCCTCATTAGCATCACTGCCAGCATCACCGTTGTCTGTGCTACACTGCCTCTGATACAGGTATGGTAGGTTGCTCAAATCCACCTTAGATATATTTCTCCCCAGAGAAGGAGTAATGAGAGGACTTTCAACCCTGTAATTCTGGTCCTGTGTATGTAACATCTTCTGACAGGATCCCCTTTAATCAACACAGACAAGCATGTCATTAAATACACCTAAGTGACCTTGTTAAGAACAAGTACCATGGCTAAGCTAGACAAATGTCTTAGCCTTACATATTTTATGTGTCTTATTAGCACATACTAATTATGCATGGTAATGCTTCGTTATGATTTTATTATGTGTTGTCTTAGTCAAGGTTTCCATTCCTGCACAAAACATCATGACCAAGAAGCAAGTTGGGGAGGAAAGGGTTTATTCAAGTAACACTTCCACACTGCTGTTCATCAGCAAAGGAAGTCAGGACTGGAACTCAGGCAGGTCAGGAAGCAGGAACTGATGCAGAGGCCATGGAGGGATGTTTCTTTACTGGCTTGCTTCTCCTGGCTTGCTCGGCTTGCTTTTTTATAGAACCCAAGACTACCAGCCCAGGGATGACACCACCCACAATGGGTCCTCCCACCCTTGATCACTAATTGAGAAAATGCCTTACAGCTGGATCGCATGGAGGCATTTCCTCAAGGGAGGCTCCTTTCTCTGTGATAACTTCACCTCGTGTCAAGTTGACACATCAAACTAGCCAGTACACATGTATATAGTGTGTTGCAGGAAATATTAAAAAGTGATCCCGCCAACTTTCCACACTCCTGCTTCTCTCACCCGCCAACTCCCAGGTGGGGCTGGACAGTGATCCTGTGCTTCTGCACTCCTGCCTCCGGTGACTCTCTCCAGCTAGCTCCTGCAGCATCTGGCTTACTTGTCCCAGGAGCCACTAGTTCCCTCTCTGCTAAAATCCCCTGTAATTGGTGGTCCCATATTCCAGTAACCAAACTGAACCACCAACCTTGCAGTTAGAAATCACAATACCAGCCGGGCGTGGTGGCGCATGCCTTTAATCCCAGCACTCGGGAGGCAGAGGCAGGCGGATTTCTGAGTTCGAGGCCAGCCTGGTCTACAAAGTGAGTTCCAGGACAGCCAGAGCTATACAGAGAAACCCTGTCTCGAAAAACCAAAAAAAAAAAAAAAAAAAAAGAAATCACAATACCCAGTAACCCGGTAGAATTAGAACTCTTAGAGCTTGTAGTTAACCAATCAGATTTACATATCAATAAACTCACAGTTTACAAGATGCCAATACAATAATTTCAGAGCCAATTGACAATGATCAAAGCTTTATCCAATTAATCTAACCTTGTGATGTCATCACGTCAGCCTCCATTCTCCTCTCTCCCCTGAGAGACTTTCTGTCCCTGCAACTCTTAGCTCCTCCTCCCTTTTCCCCGTCCAATCACAGACCTCCTCTGCACTAATGTAGTTGAATAGGGAAAATCCTGCAACAATAGTGCATTTCAGTTGGTCATATTAAACCCATCACTGTGACTCTGTTTCTTGCATCCGATTCCTGATAATCCCCATCCTCTAGCCCTCATTCCTCATTCATGTCCTGTGTGTGTGTGTGTGTGTGTGTGTGTGTGTGTGTGTGTGACTCAATGAATTTTATTTGGGTTATTTATAGGATGTGGGCACCTTACCAGTGGATTCACATTGAAAAAGCCTCTTCAACCCCCATCAACATTATTTATAAGATCTGGGGGAGGGTTAGCCCCACAAGTCCCTCCCTTCTGTGGAGCCCCAACTTTAACACTCCCCAAAACCTGTTCCCCAGATCATTAGGAATGTGGCTAGTAAAGAGCCTTTGTTGTCTTAGGGCAGCTGAGGGTCTTCTGTTCCTCCGCCTGACAGCTAGCTAGGCAGTTATCTCAGTTGCCCCAGCCAGACGCCCATCTTCCCATGTTTGAGACCAGGAATATTTACCAAATGATAGCTTATGACCCCTATGCCATAAATGAGCCATATGTTACCAAGGCAGCTCTGCTGGAGAAAAGCTGTAAATTCAACTTTCTTTGTGAACTCCTTCCGCCCCCCCCCCCTTCCTTATGGTCTTTGCTTTAAAAGCCCTCAGTTAAGATGAAAAGAAATGGGGGCTGGTGAGATGGCTCAGTGGGTAAGAGCACGCGCCTGCTCTTCCAAAGGTCTGGAGTTCAAATCCCAGCAACCACATGGTGGCTCACAACCATCTCTAACAAGATCTGATGACCTCTTCTGGAGTGTCTGAGGACAGCTACAGTGTACTTACATATAATGAATAAATAAATAAATCTTAAAAAAAAAAAAAAAAAAAGATGAAAAGAAATGAAATTTAGGGCCTAGGATTCATGTAACTTATGAGTTGTTTTGTTGTTTTGTAAGCTTAGAAGCCTGAGGCTGGGAATTTAAGGTTCAAATAATGTAAGACATAAAGGGTTCCTTTAATGTAAACTTAAGGTTAAAAATTGCCCAGGTGGGCCCAGGCTGCCTTGAAACTAGAATCAATT
>NC_034597.1:48843688-48849850 GCF_900095145.1 Mus pahari | reverse complement strand
TGTCTGTCGAGTTCCTGGGGCACCCTAACTCCCGTGACCTGAGGACCCGAGGGAATTCCTCTCGAGGGGGGTCCTACACCTTCTACATGTCAACGTACTGATGGCCTCAGTCTTTTGCAGCTCCTGTGCAGGCCGTGACAGCAACTATGAGTTCACACGTGTAAGAGACATGTCACACTTAGAAGTCAGTGTCCCATGGTGCTCCCCACTCTTTCCTCTGGCATGTTCCTTCTGCCTCTCTTTTCCCTTGGAGTAGTTGACATAGATGTTCCACTACAGCTGTGCACTCAACATTTATTTGCTTTCAGTGCTCTGACCAGTTATGGATCTATGCAGTTACTAATAATTACTGTGAAAAGAAGCTTCTGGAACCAAAGTCGATAAGAGTACTAATGTGTGGGCAGAAACAGTTTGGATTAGGCAGGCACATTATTTCCATTGATAATGACAATGGCAGTGCTGTGCCAGGAAATGTTTGTGACCCCCAAAAAGACCACCAAGGAGCCGATTCCAATACAGTCCCACTAGGGTTTCTTTATTCAAGATAGACCTTGGGCTCCCTGCCAACCCTGACACAGCAGGAAGGTAGAGCCCTGAGCCTAGTTTTAGGCAAGCATGTATAGAGGCAAGAAGGGGCTATCTAGCCAGATACACATCTGATTGGGAGGCCATTGTAGCCTTTAACATAACTGACTGGTGCTGGGAACCTGATGGGTGGTTGTTAGGAAGTGAAGTGTCTGCGAGGGGCAAGCCTGTAACCTGGAGGTGCAGATTTGTTGGGGAATAACCTGGAAACTGGTGCTAGATGCAGGTCTTGTTGAGGGGTAATCTGGAAACTGGTGTTAGGTACTGGCCTGTCAGTTAACTCGAGTTCAGCCTTAGGTCAGGTTCTCTAAGATGGAGTCTGAACCCAAAAGATCTGGTCTTTCAGCAGGGGTTCCCTGTACAGACCTACAGTCTCTCCAGCCGTGGGCTTTTGACTGAGTTTACAGAATGCAACATGAATTCCCACCTGTGCAGTGGGCATCCAATCCCCCCATAATCTACTTGCCGATTTCTACCATTTTCATTCTATCTCTCCCAGTCGAGGAATCATTCTCCACTCCTAGGCCTTTTTTTGGTTTCCAGGGCTCACACTCACCCCAGTGTAAAATGCACATGTAAGTTAGAATCTATGGTTTTCACATGAGAAAGAACACATGGTGCTTGCCGATATATTTTCCAGTTTCATCCACTCTCCTGCAAATCCATTTTCCTCAAGTTGATTAAAATCTATATAAACCACATTTTCGTTACCCATTCATCAGTTGATGGGAATCTAGGTTAATTGCATGTCGTTGCTTTTGGGAATAGAGCATCACTAAACACAGCTGTGCACATATCTCTGTGGCAGGATATGGAACCCTTTGAGTGTATTCCTAGGAGTGAGAGGGCTGGGTCGCCTTGGAGTTCTAGTTTTCATTGTCGTTGTTTTGTTCTAATGATGTGTAGGTGTATGTCTGCATGTGATTATGTACATGAGTGTATGTCTGCATGTGATTATGTACGTGAGTGTATGTCTGCATGTGATTATGTACATGAGTGTATGTCTGCATGTGATTATGTACGTGAGTGTATGTCTGCATGTGATCATGTACATGAGTGTATGTCTGCAGGTGATTATGTACGTGAGTGTATGTGTGCAGGTGAATATGTACATGTGTACAGGTGGTTTCAGAGCCCAGAATCCCCTGGAGCTGCCTGATGTGGGGATGCTGGGGTCCAAACTCCAGTCCTCTGCAGAAGCAGCAACGCTCTTACCCACTGAGTTCTCTCCCATACTCCTGGGTTGTTCATTTGTTTTGTATTTGTTCCTTACAACCCCACACTGACTCCATAGTGGCTGCTCTCATTTACACTTCTCCCAGCAGTGGATATGTTTTATATTTCTCCACATCCTCACCAGCATTTGCAGAGATCTTTCTTTCTCTCTTTCCGTCCTTCCTCCCTTCCTCTCCTCCTCCTGCTTGTTTGTTTGTGTGTTTGTTTCAAGGATTTCTCTGTGTAGCCCTGGTTGTCCTAGAACTTACTCTGTAGACAAGGCTGGCCTCGAACTCCCAAGTGCTGGAACTAAAGGTGTGTGCCACCACCACCACCCAGTAGTATTTGTTTTCTTGGTGACAGTCTTTCTACCTGGGTTGAGGTTGAATCTCAAAATAATTTTAATTTACTTTCCCAGATAACTAAGGATGTTGAACACTATTAAAAATATTTATAGCCATTTGTGTTTCCTCTTCTGAGAATTCTCTGTTCAGTCCCATTCATTTGTGTTTATCTGTATATGTGTGTCTGTGTGAATGCCTTGTGTGTGTGTGTGTGTGAATGCTATGTGTGTGTGAATGTTATGTGTGTCTGTGTGACTGCCATGTGTGTGTGTCTGTGTGAATGCTATGTGTATGTGAATGCTATGTGTATGTGAGCGCGCGCACACACACATGCACACGTGTGCACATGCCCACAGGAGCCAGAACAGGAGGAGAACCTATGGAGATGGGAGTTACAGGTGCTTGGGAGGTGCCCACTGTGGGTGCTGGGAACCCAGCGAGAATCCTCTAGAAGAGCAGTAAGTGCTCTTAACCCCTAAACCACCTCTCCAGCCTCCCTTCCTCTATTTTTTGACTGGCTTGTTGTCTTGTTTTGGATTTTCAGGTTTTATGTTTATTCTATTATATATTAATCCCTTTTAAGATATGTAATTCACAAAGGTTTTCTTCAATTCCACAGGCTGTCACTCCATTAACTATTTCCTCTGTTATAGAGAAGACTTTAGTTTCATGTGGTCCCACTTGTCAATTGTTAGCCTTATTTCTGACTACTGGAGTCATATCAGGAACCTCCACACTGGCGCTGACATCTTGAAGAAGCTTCCCTCCTTTTTCCTCTAGCAGTTTTGGAGTTCTAAGTCTTCCTTTAAAGTCTTTGGTCCATTTGAAGTTTACTTTTTGTGCAGGGTGAGAGATAAGGATCTAGTTTCTTTATTTGACATGGAGGTACCCAGTTTTTGCAGCATCATGTTTTGGACAGGCTGTCTTTCCTCCAGTGTATAGTTTGGAGAACTTTGTCAAAGATCAGGTGGTCGCAGCTGTGTGGGCTTCTGTCTGGCCCTCCGTCCCATTGGCTACATCACCTTTTCCTTTTCCCTGCGGTACGGTTGCTCTTTTGACTATGGCTCCACTGAATAACTTAAAGCTAAGGGTGGTGACACCCTGCGTTGCCTGTTTAGCTCGGGGATGCTTTGAATGACGCCTGAGGCTCTTTTGTGCTTCCATATGAATTTTGTTCTTTTCTGTTTCGAACGCAGAAATGCATTAGAATTTTTATGGGGATTATATTGGATTGTAGCTTGCTTTTGTAAAGATGGCCACTTTTACGATGTTGATTCTTCTCATCCTTGAGCACGGGATGCTCATGTATCTTCTCTAGTATCGCCAGTTTCCTTCCTCAGCATTTTAGTGTGTCGTGGAAGTCATTTTTGATTTTTGCTTGTTTTTCATAATTCAAGTATGGTTTTTAATTTATTTTTCTCTCCCTCCCCCGGCATACTGTTTTGTTTTGTTTTGTTTTGTTTTGTTTTTAAATCAGTTATCTGGGGATTTCATATAATGCACCCAGATCACACTCTTGTCCCATTCTTCCCAGGTCTACCCTCCCACCCTTGCGCACTCCCCCTTCCCTCCAAAAAATAAGAAAAGAAAAAAAAAAACACACACACAAAAACACCACGTCCAATCATATTGCTCATATGCTTATAGCGGCCTGGTCAAACTCCCAGTGGCCAGAACCTTAAAACTGAACCCAGGGCTGGAGAGATGGCTCAGTGGCTAAGAGCACTGCCTGCTCTTCCAGAGGTTCTAAGTTTTTTTTTTTTTTAATAGTAATTTTTTTAAGATTTATTTATTTATTTCATGTATGTGAGTACACTGTTGCTGTCTTCAGACACACCAGAAGAGGGCATCAGATCCTCATTACAGATGGTTGTGAGCCACCACATGGTTGCTGGGAATTGAACTCAGAACCTCTGGAAGAGTAGTCAGTGCTTATAACCACTGAGCCATCTCTCTAGCCCCTAAGTTCAATTCCCAGCAACCACGTGGTAGCTCAGAACCATCTATAACAGGAACTGATGCCCTCTTCTGTCATGCAGGCACACAGAAAGAGGACTCATATACTACAGAAATAACACAAACAAAGCAAAGGAATATATTTACCCAAGCATGGTGATATAAGCCTTTATTTAATCCCAGCACTCAGGACGCAGAGGCAGGCAGACCACAGATAGTTAGTTCTGTTTGGTAGTGAACTGGGTATCAGACACTGCCTCTCTCCTGCCCAGGGCCCTTAGTAATGCCTGTCCTTCCTCTCTTCCCTCCAAGCCATGATGCTCGTGGGACCACAGGTAACAGTCACCGCATACACTTAATGTCCATATGCACCAGTCCGAAGTGACTGATTTTTCTCATATTGCCCCAAATTACTCGGCCCTTGTCTTAAAGGAATAGGTAGTTAAATTGCACAGCTGCTCTATTTCCAACAGCACTTAAAGATTTATTTATTTTTATGAGCACACCGTAGCTGTCTTCAGACACACCAGAAGAGGTCATCAGATCCCATTACAGGTGGCTGTGAGTCACCATGTGGTTGCTGGGAATTGAACTCAGGACCTCTTGAAGAGCAGTCAGTGCTCTTAACCACTGAGTCACCTCTCCAGCCCTTCCACAGCACTTAAACTGATCCCATTGCTCCCATGCCCCAGAGTCTCCCAAGCCACACTGTGAGAGGGTCTCCCATTTGTTGTTAAGAGTATCTTTCCATTTCAAGCAGTTCAAGGGCAAAATATTCGATGATTACCATAGTTTCCTGAATTGGACCATTATTAAGGCCCCCATCTACATGTTATAGACGAGATTTCCTTTCCTCTGTAATAAAGGCTGGTTTCTGTTTATACCTTGCTCTGTCCCTCATCATTTGTCCAGGTCTGGGAACCCAGGAGGGGCTGTTCAGGAAAAGTCTAATTTGTGCTCTTTCCTTCTGTTTGGTTTCAGACCTAGGACAAGAACCTGCATATTTTACATACCAAAGCAGACCTGGCCTCCAGGCTCTCCCAGCATCCCTCAGTCCCTACCTGGCACACCCTGCCCCCAGCCCTGCCCTTCCCCAAGAAGCTCCTCCCTATATAATCCAGACATTTTGGTCTCTCACACTCTCTTCTTCTCTTCTCTTTCTGCACTTGTACTCCTTTCTTTCTCCCTTCCTTGTTGACTCCCCTTTCCCCATGGTAGCTTCCCCGGCCTTGATCCTTGGGGCCAGTGAACTTGTCCACTCAACAGTAGCTTCCCAATAAATCTGCCTTTAATATAATTCAGTCGGCTTAAATGGGCTCATTTCACTGGCAGTGAAGAAATAGCCTATCACCTTTCCCCTGCCAGCCATAAGAAAGAGCAAGCCAGCCCTCCATCTCCTTCCCCACTATGACCAGCTCCTTTCTTGCTAACTTAGAGCTAGTGCAGAAGCTGGGAATGCTGGTGCTCAGCTTGGTCCTCGAACCTGGAGGGCAGTGTTCCATAACACATCCTAAATGTGGGCAGTGCCCTCATGGCCTGGAGTTCCTAGATGGTGTAAAAAAGGAGAGGGGGAGCAGAGCACCAGCACCCCCAGTTGTGGTTCACTGTGACCAGTGTCTCCCTCCTGTCATCATGCCTTCCCACCACTGTAGAGTGTTCTTCAACTGTAAGCCACAAGTCCTTCCCTCCTTAGCCACTTTTGTCAGGTGCCGAGTCACAGCAACACCAGTTCTACATTACACTCTGTCTGCGCATCACTGCACAGTGTCTCTGACCATCCTGTGATAATAAAGAGAGCGTCTCTCCTCCTGAGAGCCACTCCGGGCCTTTACCTCCCTGGTACTTCTGTAATCCAAAGCTTGGATTTGGGAAGGCACAATGAAGGTGTCCATCCACCTTCACAAAATCCAGTACTGCCTGGCTGGTCTCAAACTCCTGATCCTTCAACCTCGGCATCCCAACTACCGTGCCCAATTCCTTGTTGTTTCATCTTTATTTATTTATTTATTTATTTATTTATTTATTTATTTATTTATTTATTATATGTAAGTACACTGTAGCT
>NC_034597.1:48838100-48843635 GCF_900095145.1 Mus pahari | reverse complement strand
TATTTATTATATGTAAGTACACTGTAGCTGTCTTCAGACAGGATGGTTATGAGCCACCATGTGGTTGCTGGGATTTGAACTCCGGACCTTTGGAAGAGCAGTCGGGTGCTCTTACCCACTGAGCCATCTTACCAGCCCTTGTTGTTTCATCTTAACTGTGTTTTGGTTGCTTAGAAATGTTAAAGTTGCATGCATTTACCATTCAATTAGAAAACTTCGGGGTGGGGGTGGGAGGAAAATAGCAGTGAAGCCCAGCCCCAGAGGTTGAATACACTCTGCCTTTTCTTAGTGTTTGTCCTACTGTCATCAAGCACCGGTAGTTTAGCGTTGCCTTCAACCAAATGTCTGTTAATTCCGCAGTCACGGAATCTCAGTTCTTCACATTTACCCAATGCAGTTCAGTGAAGTGGATGGTGCTTTTGATAACACAATAGAAATTAGATACTCGGGGGTGAAATTATAGTTTTCTGAGGCTAATTTGGGGGTGTGATTTTTAAATGTGTTTCCAGGCCCCTGGACCTGTGTTTGAATGACTCGAGCTGTCCCAGCACTGACACACCCCCACACACACACACATGAGGTCTGTGCCCCTTGCTGGTGTTCTCTCTGCAGTAGCTCCATTCGAGCTGTAGGTTCCAACCGGGCCCTCAGTTACTGTGCGATGCCCTCTGGGCACTTGAACCTTTGTTTGTATTTTGCTCTGAGCTTCTTGGTGGGTTGCTCTATAAAAAGCATCTGTCATTATTTCTTTTCTGTGTGGGACTCCCCCTCTCCCCTCTTCAGCTTATTCCATTCACTCTGTTCCAGCTCAATGGATGTCTCCGGCTGACATTCAGTCCGCTCCAATTTGACTAAATGACTAAACACCTACAGAAATGAAGTCTTACACCAGCAGAAGGCTCTGGCCATTGCCAGGAAGATAGCCACTGTGCATGCAGGACCTCAGAAAGCTCCTACCTCAGTGGCTCGCATTTTCTCAGTGGACCCAGGAAGGCAGGTTCAAATATCTCCAATTTCAAGGGAGGAGAGCCACGCACGTTAGTTTAAATGGAGCCTGTGCACCAACCAGTGTTTTGTCCACTCTATTTTTTGATAACTTGTAGGTAATGACGTCATCGCAAATTAAGGTCCAGTGAATGATCCATTGCAAATAGCTGCCAGGAAATTCTGGGGGCCTTACCCCTCATGCTGGCATGTTTTCAGTCAGCCCACTTGGCACAGACCACGATGCCCATTAGATAGGAGGGCTGTTTCCTGGAGAAAAAGGGCGAATTCCTCTCAGCATTCCTTGTGGTGTGAGGAATGGCTTCTCAGAAGGAAGGAATTGCAATCATCCGGCCAGTTTGCTTCACCCAGAGTCTCAATTTCCTGACATTCTGCAAGTTTTTCAATGACACATACTGTGAGCATGTGAATTGGGGAAGTTGGGTGCTGCCTGAAGCATTCTGTAAACACTATGCTGTGGGGACTCCTGCCCAAAGGGACCCTTAGGTGTGAGTTCCCACACATGTGGATCATTTTAATTAATTAATGTAACCTAGGCTGGCCTTGAACTCACAGTCTTCCAGCTTTGACCTCCTCAGCCCAGAGATTATAGGTAGGCCTACATTATCAGGCCTGGCTTGGACGACTCTTAGCAAAGCACTGGACAAGCTCAGGATATGCTTGCCTTTGATCAGTTCAGCTAACCATACAATAATATAAACACAAACCTACCAAGGAGGGAAGGAAAGAATAAAGGGGTGAGGGAGGGAGGGAAGGAGGGATGGAAGAAGGGAAGGCGGGAAAGAGGAAAAGAAGGAGGGAAGAAGAGAGAGAGGGAGAGAGAGGAAAGGAAGGAAGAGGAAGAGGAAAAGGAGGGGGTAAGAAGGAAAGGAAGGGATGGAGGGAGGCAGGAAGGGAGTGACATAATGTTATGGGTTCCCAACAGGTCAAATTGTGTATTTCTATTCTAACCTGTGCGTCCTGTTTCCTCTCTCTGCATACTAGTTATCCGTGAACCAGAACCCCAAATTTCAGATCCTCCACAACAGGGTTCTCCTCTTGCCAAACAAAATACTTGTCAGGACTTAAAATGGTTTAAAATTAACTCCACAGCTGCAGTCATGATGTTCAGTTGGTGGTGTTCCTTTCTAAGGCTCGGGAACTTCCATTCAAAGTCCCCAAATTCTTCAGCTTTACTTGCCATGTACAGCTTGTAGGATTTAATATAGCTTAATAGACTTATTTTTTTAAAAAAACTATTCAAAAGCTACAGGATGTTTGTTGTAACTGTGCCTTACTTAAAAATCATCAAAATTGCCTTCTTAAAGAGGCTGTGTTCATAACTTCCAAGAACATGAAGCTCTGGGCTGTAATTGGCAGCACATGGGCCATCGCCTTCTGTACAATTCCATTTCCTCCTTCATACTTGCTGCTAATAATTTGATTCATACGACTGAATATTCACAGAAAGTTTCCAACCTCCCTTCTAGAATGTTCTTTCGGCTTTCAATGCTAAGCTTCTCTTGGATGAAAGGTTTCCTCAACACCTCCTCTCCACCAGGGGCTTCAGGCCACATCATCTCGCTTGACCTCTTGACACTTGAGACAGCTGTTGCTCTCTGCTCTACAGATGAGAAAAACAACATCCTAAAAGCTAAGAACTTTGGCCACCATTCCACCACTGACTGGCTGTGTTGGCTCCAAAGCTGGGGTGGGTGGTGTCTTTCTAGACCTGCAGATGCCTGCCTCTCAGAGGAGAGGTCAGATGCCACATGCCTCCATCCAAGGTCAGGGTGGCTCTTCTTGAAGAGGGTGGCAGGAAATATATATCTACCTGAATGCCAGAAGAGGGCATCAGATCATATTATAGATGGTTGTAAGACACTATATAGTTGCTGGGAATTGAACTCAGGACCCCTGGAAGGGCAGCCAGTACTTTTAACTGCTGAGTCATGTTTAAAGGTGACATAAATGAGTTTTTTTTTGTTGTTGTTGTTGTTTTTTTTTTGAGAAAAGAGAGAAAAGATTACTAAAGACAAAAGCCATACACAAGGAAGGCAAGGGTACTACTGTTTTACACATGAATCCTGGTATTCAGGAAGCTGGGGCAGTAGGGGTACCCTAAATTTGGGGCCAGTCTGGGCTACAAATTTATACTTTTGTCTCAAAAAAAAATCAAACCCAAACAAACAAAAATCCATATGGAAAATGACAACTTTCTTTCTTTCTTTTTTCTAACCTGGCGCAGCTATGCCCTCAGTGCCACCTCTTTGTGTTAAGGCAAAGCTCCAGGAGGCCCTGTCCCGCCCCTCCCCTCCCCACAAACTCCCTCAGCTGTCAGCTGTTCCCCTTGCTCTCAGGTTCCCTGGCCTCTGGGCTGGAGGTCTTCAAGGCTTCTTCCACAGCATGGCTAAGGGTCTGGGGGCTCCGCTCATCCTTGGAGCTCGACCCGACTGCTGCTGCCTCCTTAGGCAGGGGCCCCTCAAGACTAGAGTCCAGGAGTGTGGTTTCAGCCAGCCCCGAGTTGTCATCCATGCTGATGAAGATGGCCAGGGTCTCGCATTCGGGACCCTCCTCCCGGTATTCCATGACCTTTTCAGCGGGGGTGGGACCAGCTCGGGCTGCTGCTGGCACCGAGGGCGTTGAGGACACAGAGGCAGCGGACGCTCCGATGCCTGTGGGCTTCTGCTTCTGTTCCTCCTCCAGCTGCCACTTCAGGGCCTTCTCCTGAGCCAATCGCAGGCCGATGAGGTCCTGGAGGGGCCGTGGGGCAGGGGCCGGGGGCCAAAGCCAGAGTCAAGGGCTCCAGGTTGTCCTCTTCCAGGGGCCCTGAAGGTGTTTCCTTGACTTCGGGCTCCTGCTTTCCAGTGGCCTCCAGGATGGTCATGATGGAGTTGGGGATGTGTGCTTGCTGGTGGGGAGTGAAGGAGCGCACATGGGCCAACAGTGGCTCTGGGAGCTCAGGGCACTTGTCAAAGACTGCGCCAAGCTATTGTGGAGGTAGCTGCAGGATGACCTGGAAACTCTGTGGCTTGGTGCGCTGGCAGCACTTGATGAAGCCCTCCCATACCTTGGGGTACTTCCATACCTGCTTCATGATGAGTCGGGCCAGGATGTTCATGATGAAGCCCCCCAGGCAGGGGTACATCGTGAGGGACTGGTTGACGGTCCGCATGAGCAGCATGGGCGGAGGACTTTGCTCCATCAGCTGCTGCATCACCACAGCTAGCACTTCCGACGTGTACACATTCCGCTCCGCAAAACACAGGTTGGTGGCTTTGATGATGGACTTCATGTCACACTTCACAGAGTCAATATTGTGCAATGCAATCAGCAGCTCTCCCGGATTCAGGGGGGACAGGGCCGAGTTCCCCTCACCGTGCTGGGTGCCTAGCAGGCAGTTGAGGAAAATGACAACTTTCTAACCCAACATTCTTGCGCACCTGACCTGACCACGAGACCACACTACCAGCCTTATGGATCCTTCAGCAGCCAGCTCATTTCAACAAACCGCATCGTGCTCAACTCTGCGGCCAACTCTGGTGACCTCACCATCATCCTGGTTCATTTCTACCCCTGTCCAAGAAGAGCTTCGCCTCACAGCAGGTCCGGGCTGGAGGCAGGGACGCAGAGGAAGAGAGGCATCCACAGCACAGGCCTCCCACAGCTGGGCACCCACAGCACACGACTCTCACAGCTGGCCTCCAACTGGATGCAAGAGTCCAGCCACAGCTGGCAGAGGGGAAGGCCACTCACACCCGCCGGGCTCCCTAGGCTCTCCATTTGTCCACTCCCTTTGTTCAGTCTGCTGGCACTGGAGAAGGTGCACCACCCATGTTTGCTCCTAAACTAGGTAGTTCTTCTAAGAAGTCATCTCCAGTCACTCTGCTGCTGTCCCAGACAAGGTGTGCTGGGATCAACAGAGTCTGAGGGATGGAGGAAATAAGACTCCTGGAGACATGCAAAGGCTTTCAGAAAGAAGGAATAGTGGGCCTGGTGTACACCATCACCAGATGGGTGTCGTAGTCTGGTTTGTACGTGTGGTGGAGGGTTTTTTTTTTTTTTTGGTTGGTTGGTTGGTGTGTGTGTGTGTGTGTGTGTGAGTGAGTGTATATAGTGTGTCATGTGTGCTGGCGCCCGCAGAGGTGGGAGGAGGTGCAGGATCCACTGAGCTACAGTAAGCACTCTTAACCGATTCACATTCTTACTCAGATCACTAGAATCTGGGTAATTAAGAAAGACATTCATTTTCCACAGGAGTCTTGAAAAACCAGAGTACCAGCATCTGTCCAGAGCCTCTTACTGCATCCAGCCAGCTGAAGGGGACTTACAGTAGCCTGCTGTACTTGACACAAGCTAGAGGAACCCGAGGAAAACAAAATGAGAAAAACCAAAAACTAATAATTGAGGAATTGCCTACATAATATTAGCCTATAGGCAAGTCTGTGAGGACCCTTCCTTCTCTCCTTCTCTCCTTCCTTCTTTCCTTCCTTCCTCCCTCCCTTCCTTCCTTCCTTCCTTCCTTCCTTCCTTCCTTCCTTCCTTCCTTCC
>NC_034597.1:48797297-48838080 GCF_900095145.1 Mus pahari | reverse complement strand
CCTTCCTTCCTTCCTTCCTTCCTTCCTTCCTTTGGTTTTTCAAGACATGGTTTCTCTGTGTAGCCCTGGCTGCCCTAGAACTCATCCTGTAGACCAGATTGCCTTCAAACTCAGATCTGCCTTCTGCTTCCTGAGGACAAAGGCATGTGCCACCACAGTCTAGCTCTTTTTTTTTTTTTTTTTTTTTTTTTAAGGTTTATTTATTTAGTGTATATGAGTGTTTCACCTGCAAGTACACCTTTCATGTGTTTCACCTGTATGCCTGGTGCCAGCAATGGCTAGAAAAGGGCATCTGATCCCCTGGGACTGGAGTCACAGATGCTTGTGAACCATCGTGTGGGTGCTGGGAACTGAACCTGGATTCTCTGCAAGAGCAGCCAGTGCTCCTAACCAGTGAGCATTTTCTTGATTAATGATTGATGAGGGAGGACCTAGTTCACTGTGCAGTGCCATCCCTGAGCACAGGGCCCTGGGTTGTATATGAAAACAGGCTGAAGTAAGCCGCGGAAGGCAGGCAAGTGAGCAGTGCTCCTTCATGGTCGCTGCTTCAGTTCCTGCCCAGTCCCTTCTCTGAGTCCCTTTATCATAGACTGTAAGCTATAAAAGAAACCCTTTTCTCCCCAAATGGCTTTTGGTCATCATAGCAATGGATGGCAAATGAATACCCCTGAAGATCCAGGATTCCTTTCCTCTTCTCTTTAAGCCAAGGGACTCGGTCCTCTTTTCCTTATCAAACTCAAATCCGTTTCCAAAGGCCCCTACACTAAATGCCATCACCGGATGCCTTTGGAACTAAGTTTCCAACATCAAGCTTTTGTGAAGATGCACCCAAATCATATCAACAAGGAACCCTGGGGTTTGATTGACAATAGGCCTCACCCCGCCCATGAAGGCTGGTCTCATTACTCGACGAGGTCTTAAGAGTGGTGGCCTAGCAGATCAACCTGAATTTGGCTTTTATATGTGTCTCATTTCATCAGTATAGTAATTTACACAGGAAAAAAAAAAGGTTTGTTTTTGTTTTTGTTTTTAATTTGTAGGCTAAATATTTGTACAGTAGTCTGAACCCACGTTTTGTTACTGGGCACCTCCTGGGCTATGTGATAATATAGGTATGGGTAGAGGATGCTAGAGAAACAAGGGTCACTGACTCCCCCTTCCTGCTCTGCCTCCCCCGACACACTGTGTTGATCCTGCCTCCTCAGTGACTCTCCATCCCATTCATAGTTTTTCCAAGCCTGCTGGTACTGCTCTGGAGCAGAGGTTGACAACTTTTTTTTCTGTAAAGGACAGACAGCAAATATTTAGGGTTTTATTGGCCACATATGTTGCAAGAGTGTCTGCTGTAAAGAGAAAGCAGCCACAGGAGAAGAGAGATTGAATGTGCATGACCATGTTCCAGTTATGGCTTGCATCATAGGCACTGCAATATTGATTGCATATCCTGCCCATGGATCATGAAATGCTTCTCTTCTTTTGATTTTCTTCTCTCAATAACTTAGAAATCTTAACATAATTCTTAGCCCATATGCTATGGACAATAAAACAGACAATGGACCAGACTTGTTCCATTCACCCTCATGATGGGTGGGCCTGTGTTCTTCCAAAGTGCATATGTTGGCATCCTAACCCTTAGTACTTCAGAATATCACCTTACTTACAGATAGGGTCTGGGTAGACACAGTCAAACTGAAGCTATCAGGGCAGGCCCTGATCAAGTGTGACTATGTCCTAATACCAAGCATATGCAGACATGCACAGAGGGCCAGTCATGTAGAGAAGCACAGGCGGTGGCCACAGACATGATAAAGACTACCCAAGTTTGAATAGAATGGCCTCCATAGACTCAAGTGTTTAAATGCTTGGCCATAGGGAGTGGCATTCTTAGGGGGTGTGGCTTTATTGGAGTAGGTGTGGTCTTGTGGGAGGAAATGTGTCACTAGGGGTGAGGTTTGAGGTCTCCCATGCTCAAGCTATGCCCCATGTGGCACACAATCTCTTTATGCTGACTGTGGATCAAGATGTAGAACTCTCAGCTCCTTCTCCAGCACCATGCCTGCCTGCATGCTGCCATGCTTCCCACTATGATGATAACGGACTGAACCCTCTTAGTCCATACGCTTATATAAAACAGACAATGGACCAGACTTGCTCCATTCACCAGCTCCAGTTAAATGTTTTCCTTTATAAGAGCTGCCTTGGTCTTGGTGTCTCTTCACAGCAACAGAAACCTAAGACACCAAGACTATGTGGAGTGAGAGAAGAGGCTGGTGCTCAGCTTGTCAGCACGATCGTCTCCACACCTTGCTGTTGGATCTTCAGCCTGTGTGAATTTGAGGGACATTGGTTTCTGTTGCTCCAGTGACTCAGTCTGGGGCACAGATGATCTTCATCTGTGATGGGATGAAGTCTCCAAAACCAGCAAGAGCTGAAAGTACCAGGAAGTGGCAAGTGTGCATCTACTATCCCAAGTCAGCGAACCCGGCAGCTCAGTGACACAGCAGTTGTGGCCCTAGCTGGTCTCTCTCACTCGTGATTTCGGGGCTGACCTGGAGCCCCAGACGTTTACCAGTACATCTGGCTCTGCTTATGTTAGAAGTACATTTTCACTTAGCCGCGAATGACCTAGCTTGTGAGTTTTGGGCTCGGTGTGGAGATAGAGCATCTTGGTGAACAGCAAACACACCTCGTCTTCACAGAACTTTTACGGGAAGATCTAGGCCTACATGGACTAATCATAAAGAAAAAAGTGCGGTGAGCAGCAGTGCTGCGGGCCACACACAGAGAGGAACAAGAAGGACAGAACACTACAGGGAGTCCCAGAGGGGTCACTCAACTGGTCCTTGGTGTAGCACAGCAAGTAGGTCTTGGCAGATGTGTGGACCGGCTTGGTTCACTTCCCATCAGCTGGGGAAAAGGCACGCCGGAGGCACTGGGGCCCTGCCCCCTCCTCTTTGCTTCAGGTGATAGGGTTTTTTAAAAAGTTGTTTGTTTTGGGCTTCGTTTTGTGTTTTTAGGCAGGCTCTCTTGTTGCCCAGGCTAGCCAGTAGTTAAGGCTGACCCTGAACTCCTGATTCTCATGCCTGATTCTCATGCCTCTGCTCTTTAAGTGCTGGGATTACAGGTGTGCCCCACTGTGTCCAGCTTTGTAGCTGATGGTGGTGGTTGTGGTCTGTTTGTTTATCCAGGGTCTCCATTACCCAGACCTTTGTGTGTGTGTGTGTGAATTTTTGTGCTCAAGGGATCCTCTTGCTTTAGCAGCTTGAGTAGCTAGGGACTACAGGCATACACTACTGCGTGCTAGCTTTTAATTTGACGGTACTTAACCACTAAGCCATGTCATCTCCTCTACCCTCTCTGTTTACTTCATCTCCCCGCTGCTCTGACATCCTGCCTCCTCTTTCAGAGTCCATTCTCTGCATGCCTTAAATGCCAGCTTTCCTCCTGACTTTGTTTCAGCCCCTTTTCCTTTCTAAGTGGCTTTATTTCAAATTCTGATCCTTTCTCTCACCTCTGTCCTTTGGAAAGGGATTAGTTCTGGGGCAGTCACCCAGTTCCAACTCTTCTTGGCCTTCCATTATCCATAATCAAATACAATCTGTAGCAACTGCTTCCCTTTGCTCCGGAACCTGGCAGCCAGGGCCTCACAGGCCTGCTTCCACTTCTGCCCTGGAGTCGACTTATCATGGTTTCTTCATGGCTTTCTTCTGGCCATGTTTTTGAGCATCTAATGATAACACACTTCATTTTTCTTTTTCTGATCTGGTATCTGGTAGATAAAGCAAAACAGCTGCTGCTTAAAGTAACAGTTAACAATCCAAACAGCAGCTCATTTGCAGTTCTTCTTACATTCGGAGTTAAAAATAGATCACGAAACTGGTTCCTTTACAATCAATTAATTATACAGTTAAATCTTTTTGGTAGATTTAGGTTAGCTGGATCCTCCCAAGTGACTTGGACATGTTTATTTTGTTACAGAAATTGATAAGACAAAAGCCTTGGACTTATTCTTCATAAAGTTTACCAATTTATTCAAAATAGTACATTAAATTTTTTAGCAGGTGTGGCAGCACACACCTATATACCAATAAGTAGAGGCAAGGGGGTTTGGGGAAAACATGAGATCCTCTCCCCAAAATAAATGAATAAACAGATGGTTTTAGTGAGCCAGCGGAATCTACCAGCGTGTAGCTCCAGTGTTTGGGAGGCTGAGACAGGCTGTTTGGGCCCCGAAGTTTGAGACCAGACTGGGCCAGAGATGCTACTTCATTGTTTTATGTTTTTGTTGTTTGTTTCTGAGACTAGATCTTACTATGTAACCTTAACTGGCCTGGAACTCACTGTGTAGGCCAAGCTGGCCCGGAATTCACACTGATCACTTGCCTGTGCCTCCCAAGTGCTGGGATTAAAGGCATGTTCCACCAAACCTGGCCTGGTCCTTTTTTTTTTTTTTTTTTCAGTGTTTTCTCTTATGTATGTCTGTGCACCTCTTTTGTGTCTGGTGCCTGAAGAGACCAGAGGTTAGTATCAGATCCCCCAGAACTGGAGTTACAGCCAGTTGTGAGCCATCAATCGGGTAGGTAGGTTCCCTGGAAGAGCAGCCATTGCTCTTTACCACTATGACACTTCACTGGCCTGGAAATCACTCTGTAGACTAAGGTGGCCTTGAACTCACAGAGATCGTCCTGCCTTTAAAGGTATGCACCTACCCTTGAGCCCTGTTTTACATTTTGTTGTTGTTGTTGTTATTGTTATTTTTTTTAAGATTTATTTATTTATTTTATTTATGTGAGGACACTGTAGCTGTCACACCAGAAGAGGGCATCAGATCCCATTACAGATGGTTCTGAGCCACCATGTGGTTGTTAGGAATTGAACTCAGGACCTCTGGAAGAGCAGTCAGTAAGTAACCTTAACCGCTGAGCCATCTCTTCAGCCCCTTGTTTTCCATTTTTAATGGAAGGTTTTAAAACACACAAAAGTAAGCCAGGTTTGGTGGCACAGGCCTTTAATCCCAGCACTCGGGAGGCAGAGGCAGGTGGATTTCTGAGTTCGTGGCCAGCCTGGTCTACAAAGTGAGTTCCAGGACAGCCAGGGCTATACAGAGAAACCCTGTCTCGAAAAACCAAAAAACAAAACAAACAAAACAACAACAACAAACCCACACAAAAGTAAAAGTATTGCCTTCTCAGTGGAACTTTTCTAGATGCAGACCTGGGTGTGACACAGAAGTTGCAGTCAACCATAAGTACAAAGAATACTCAAGTAAAGCCGATCAGCATCAGGGGAGGGCAAAGGGGGGTGGGTGTTAGGAGGCTGTCTCTTACTAACTCCGCTTCTTACTAATATGAACTGTCAAAAGAATTGTTTAAGTCAGAATGTGATTCCATCTTCATGAGATTGCTGCTGCGAGCTTTCCTGGGAACAAGCCTTAGCTCACTGAGCAAGGCTGATTTATGCAACCTCATATATTATCACTCGTCTGAGAAGCACAGAGGCTATTTGGAAAATGAAAATACCTGAGCATGTCTGGAGGCATCCAGACAAGCAGGTCTGTGAGGTCCTGGGTCCTGAGCTGCCCCAATGACACACAGGAAGCTAGTGTGCATTTTCTAGGGCAGTCTCTCTCTATAATATCCAGAAGTAAAGCTATTACAAATTATTTAAAATCAAGGAAGAGTTCACACTTTAAAAGTGCAAGACAAGTGTGAGGGCTGATATCCTAGGAATTTAGCCCTAATATCCAAACTGTTTTACACTGAGAAAAAAACCTTAAATGTGGCTAAGGGCCTCAATGGGATAGTGCTTGGAAGTCCCTGGGTTAAGATGCTAATTGGATTTTCTTTTTCTTTTTGTCTTAGTTAGGGTTTTACTGCTGTGAAAAGACACTATGACCACGGCAACTCTTATGAGGACAACATTTAATTGGGGCTGGCTTACAGGTTCAGAGGTTCAGTCCATTATCATCAAGCATGATAAGTGGGAGCATGGCAGTGTCCAGGCAGGCATGGTGCAGTAGAAGCTGAGAGTTCTACATCTTCATCTGAAGGCTGCTAGCAGAGTACTGCCTTCTAGGGAGCTAGGATGAGAGTCTTAAAGCCCACACCCACAGTGACACACCTACTCCCACAGAGCTACACCTTCTAATAGTGCCACTCCCTGGGCCAACCTGTACAAACCACCACATTTTAAAATTCTTTTTAAGAATTATTTATGTTATGTATATGAGTACACTGTAGCAAGAGGGCATCAGATCCTGGTACAGATGGTTGTGAGCCACCACGTGGTTGCTGGGAATTGAACTCAGGACCTCTGGAAGAGCAGTCGGTATTCTTAACCGCTGGGTCATCTCTCCAGCCCTGTTTTGGCTTTTCTAAAAAAAAAAAAAAAAAAAAAAAAAATTCACATTTGTCTGTCTGTCTGTCTGTCTGTCTTTGTGTGTACCCAACACTGCAGTCAGTTCTTTCTATCCACCATGCAGATCCCAGGACTGAACTCAGGTCACCAGGCTTGCTGTTAGCCCCTTACTTGCTAAGGCATACACCAACCTTTTTTTTTTTTTTTTTTTTTTTTGCTTACTTGCTATAAGGCAGAGGATGACCTTGAATCCAGTGCCTCTTGCTTTTCTGTCCCATGTGTTAGGGTTACTGGCCGAAGCCACCACACCGACAGCCAGACTTAATAGGAGAGAAGAAAAGGAGCCGTTGCCTAACTGAAGAAATCGGAGGCAGAGGAAAAGCCAACGGAAGAGTGAAAATGTTTCCCATTTCTCCTCTACTTTCTTCTGTTTATCAAACCAGGGGGAGGGTCCTCTATCCACCAAGCAACTCCCTGCAGATAGAGTGCCCTATAAATACTTCCTGTTGTCATTGGGGTTAAGAGTCAAATTCTGCAGCTTGAAGGCTGGCCTATTTTAGATGCCACTGGTGTACAACCATCGCTAACTCCAGCCCCAGGGGATCTGTTGACCCTCTTCAGCCTCATTGGGCACTGCACATGCACATGGTACACAGACATACTTGCAGGTAAAACACCCATACGTATAGAATAAAAATAAATAAGCTGGGTATGGTGTCACATACCTTTAATCCACGCACTGGGGAGGCAGAGGCAGGTCAGCTTGGTCTACAGAGTAAGTTTCAGGACTGCCAGGGCTACACAGAGAAACTTTGACCAGAAAAAAAAAAACAAAATAAAATAAAGTTTTAAAAATGAGCTCAAGGCGTCATGGAAATATATCAGCTAACTAGCAAAGGTGATATGGTTAACTCTCAAAGCTCTATACCTTCGAGCCGCCGTAGCCAAAGATCAATAGAGAAGGAGTTCCATGGAGCTGACTCAGATACAGATAATAGTCCATTCATGCATTCATACAGGTCTCCGGATATAGTCTAAGCTGGCCTAGGACTCTCAATCTCCCCACACCAGCATCCTGAGCACTGGGATTGGTGGGTTTGCACCACCACACTTGAGCAGAAATGGTTCATGCTTAAACTTTGATATTTGACACAGTAAAGATGGCTTTAAAGTATATTTGATGTGCTTGTCAGTTAGGAGGTTCTTTATAGTTTCCTGTTGTGCAGGAAGCTGTAGCCTGGTTAATGAGAGACAAAACACATGGGGGAGAACCAACTCCTAATGGGACAGATCAGTGTGGTGTGCCTCTTCCCGGCTGGGAAGGCACTTTCGCGATCTGATCCTGCTCTACACTTTCATGACTGTCCAGAGAGAAAGCTTTACAGTGAGACAGATCCGACCAGTCTCCATCACACTGGTGACAAATAAGGAGACGAGAATGTGCCTGAAGACCAGCCCCTGCTCTCTAGACACCCACGCCATGAAGAAGGTTAAGTCAATAATCAGTATTTCTGCACTCAGAAACAACATGAGCAGGGTGTCAGTCTTGGGGAACATTCTCCTTGGGTGGACCCCCTAGACTATCCTATCTTTACTTCAGGAGCCTCACTGGAGAATCGACTCCCAGAGCTAGCAAGGTCTATGACAGCCGTCTCTGCTTTGACTGAAACTAAGAGATGGGGCTCTTGTGTCCCTCTTTTCTTCCCTCTGTAGACATTTCTTCTTTCAGTCACACTCCTTCTCTCTTCAGACACTGCTGGGGGACAGCTTAGTGGCACAGTGCCTGCCTAGCACCTGCGAGGCCCTGGCTTCCATCTTCAGCCACACACCAACAAGCCAAGAACACTATAAACGCACAGGGGTTAATTTGGCTTGTTTCTGTATTTATAAGTACATTGCAATGATGACTTAGCCTTGTAATTCGGTGCTCCAAAGCTCTGCAGTTAGATCTACCTAGATTCAAGTCTCAGCTCTTTGATCCCGGGCAAATTACTTAGCTCTCTGTACTTCAAGGTCTTCTTCTATCAGAAAGGGTTAATAACATGGTTCCTCTGAAGACTGGGTGAGACAAGGTGCACGTCTAGACCATCACTCTAGGCTACGACATAGCACACACCAATAACATATCCATCTACACATGCTGATTTTCTCACGAAAGATGCTACTGGACAAAGAACACCTGGCCTTGTGTTCTCTTTCCCCCCTCAGCCACACACATAAGTGTACTTATTTTGCTAATTTAAAAATATTTTTTGTGGTCGGCGGCTATCCTACTATTGATGTATCAAAAGTTATAAGACAAAAATATCACCTAGGATCACTATGTCCAGATACTATACTTTTAAAAATTAATTATTATTATTTTAAAGATAGGGTCTCACTGCCTCAAAGCTAGACTAGAATTCTCTATGTAGCTGAGGATGAGCTTAGCCTTCTCATCCTCCTGCTGAGACTCCTGAGTGCTGGGACTATGGAAATGCTCCATGATGCCTGACTTGATTGACTGTCGATCAGTTCCCTCATCAAAGCCCTATCTTAGACACTTGTTTCCAATTTGTTTCTAGTCTCAGGTGTGTGTACTTAAAAACATTTTTAAAAATTAAAGGCATAAATAGTGTAGCATCACCTTTGTGGCTCACAGCTATTCCCGACTCTGGTTCTGAGGGACCCACCCGATGCACCTTTCTGGGTTCCATTGGCACCTGGCTCACATGTGGTACACATACCTACATTCAAGTCAAAGACTCATACACATAAATAAATCTAAAAAATAAAATAAAATGTTGACAGTTTACCTTCAGCTTCTTAACAAAAGCAGCAAGCACTGCAGATTAACTTAAAACACTAGTGTTCCCTCCTCTGTCCAATTCCTATTCCTTCTAAACATACCATGGATGTGGTATGTAAGAGAGGTGAGTACAGGCCCCAAAGCCTGTGTTTACTGACAGATATGGCGTCATGATGTATGCACAGTTCTGCAGTTAGCTTTTGTTCACCCCACATTGGTTCTGAATTCTGTCTGTAATCGTTTGTCCTTTGGCAGAAATAAAGCCGGCCTCTTTACTTAGCTTCTCCCTCTCTGCTCCTGTCATCCAGCTGTCCTTGGCTTTTCACCATTATAAATAGTGCTGGTGCAAAAAGTTCTTGCTTATTTGGTTGTTTCTTTGTTTTCGGACAGGGTTTCTCTGTGTAGCCCTGGTTGTCCTCTCTGTAACCAGGTTGACCTTGAATTCGGAGATCACCTGCCTTCCTGAGAGCTGGGATTATAGGTGTGCATCACTAACTGGCTTCCCTAACATTTCTTAAGACTTTTAAGGAGCAAGAGATAGGAACTTTAAACACACAGTGAAGGTTGCCAGTGTGCTTCAAGATGGGGGAGGAAGTTCCCAGGTGAGTGCTAGATTCCTCTTTTTTGGGGGCGTGGGGCGTGGTGTCGAGACAGGGTTTCTCTGTGTAGCCCTGGCTGTCCTGGAACTCACTTTGTAGACCAGGCTGGCCTAGAACTCAGAAATCCACCTGCCTCTGCCTCCTGAGTGCTGGGATTAAAGGCGCGAGTACCATGCCGGGCCTGCTGCAGACTCCTCTTTTACAGAGTGTTACTTGATGCATTGGTTTCTCATCACCGTTCAAGACATCAGTGTAGCACACAGGGTCAGGCTGACTAAAGAAAATGAGGCTAATCTGCCAGGAGGCTTAATTATTAAAGTTCAAAGGACAAACAAATGAGGATCTCTGGAAGAAGCCTTAAGGGAATTAGAGGTGGGGGGTGAGGGAGGGGCAGTCCAGGACTAAAGTGTGGTGAGGCAGTTAAGACAGTCCTGACAAGGGTCCCTCTGATAATACAGCCTGAATTTGGCACAGGAGAGGGGCTCGAGTTCCTTCCGGAGGACAAAAATAAAAACTGGTACAAATGATCTTCACTCTTGTGAATTTCTTCCGGAATTGAAACTTCAAATGTCACGTTTGCTAATTAAAGAGGAAACCTGGTTGGCTTTTAAGACTCTTAGTCCTCACCATCACTTACCACAGATCGTAGGTGGTGGGGAAGTGTGACGTTAGACAGCCAATAGTAAACGAAAGACTTGGCTTCCACACAGTTATTTCTCAGCGTCTGTCCCTGGACCAAATTCCCAAATGGAGGAGAAAGGAGTGGCCGAAGTGTAAACGCCAGTCTCCTCGGTTGGTTCGTGCAACACTGATGTGTTTTATAAAACCATAAGGCACTTTCCTAAAACGTGCCCGGGGAGGGAGCTGGTTAGCCTGCGTCGGGTTAAGCCCGGGCTGTCAGGCGTCCCGGTTTATTATTTGATGCCCGGGTCTCATCAGCCGGTTGCACTTTCCGTGGCTGGCACCGGGGCCTGTGAACTTATTTTCCTCACCCACTGGTACGAGGCGTTTAGGAAAACCGGCGCTCCCGGGCTGCGGACTTCCGACGCGAGCCCGGCGCAGGGCAGGTGGCCGCCCGGCCAGGCGGCGCAGGAAGCGGCCCGTGGGGCGGAGCGGGCGGCGGGGAGCAAGGCCGCGGGCGCCCCGCCCGGGCTGGTATGCGGCCGGGAGTGACGCGGGAGGAGGGGTCACGTGACGCCCGTGGAATGCCAACAATGTAGCGAATGTCCCGCTCGGGTCTGCGCTTCGGAACCGCGGCGTGAGCGCCCCGGGAAGATGGAGCCACTGCAGCCAGCGCCGCCGCCGCTTCCCCGGGCTCCCCGGACCCTCCGGGGTCAGCAGCCACTGCCGCCATCGGCGCCCGGTCTCCTGGCGCGCGAGGTCCGGGAGCCGCGGGCCAGGACGCCGCCGAGGGTGTAGAGCGCTCCCGGAGGTGAGGGGCCGCGGCCGGGAAGTTTGTCGGGACAGGGCTCCGCCCGGTCCCACGGGCGAGCTGTTCTGCGGGACACGGACAACCCGTCGGGTGGGTCCCGGGCGGGTGCGGAGCAGCGGGTGGCGGCGGCGGGGCGGCTTTGTTGTGCTCGCGCGGCGGCGTCCGGAGGCCCAGACCCCGCGTCCCGCGGCTCCGACCCCGCCCAGCTTGGGCCTCCGTGCGCCGCGCCGTCCACCACGCGCGCTCGCGGCCTTGCGCGCTGCACCTCTGGCCCTCGGCGGCGCGGTGCCCGCCCGGTGCCCGGTGCCCCGTCCCCTGTCCCCGGCCGCGCCGTCCGGCGGTCGGTGCGGGGCGGTTGCGTAATGCCTCTCTTGATCCGACTTCTCCCGGACCGGCCTCCGCCGTGACTCCACGACCTGAGTCCGTAGCTCCGGTCCCCAGCCCTGATCACGCACGAGCCTCGCCTGCGTGGCCCGGGTCTCGCCCGGGCGACCTCGGCCACCAGCGGCGTGCTGGAGGCCGCCGGGTGAAAACTTATGCCTGTGTGAGCGGGAGAGAACTGGACGTTCAAATTTTGTTGACAAAAAAAGTTTGAGCGAGGACTTTTCACGCCTTTAAATTTCCCCTGCTTGCTCGTAATGTAGCCGCTTATTAGGGAATTTGTACCAAGTCTTGCTCTGTATTTTTAGTTTAACCCCAGGTTAGGTCAGTAAATGATGCTCACCAGTTTTGAGTGCTAAATCTGGAGACAAGGCTACTTTTTGTGATTTTTTTTTTTTCCTCCCCTTTTAGCAACTGTTGTAATAAGGCGCTAACAAAAAAAAAAAAAAAAAAATCTTCCGGCACAGGAATGTAGACGCTGCTTAGAAAGCCTGTTTTAACTTAACTATAATTAACAATACATTACAGTATTCAGCCTCTCGTAAAATTTTGTCTGGTTATCCAGGTATAGAAAACGCTGTTGAACGAATTCACCATGTTTCCTTTGAAATTGCTTAACTTTTACCACATTTCAAAATGTCAGCTTCATATGGTACCAACAGAGGCTGCTATGCAGAATTACAGAATCCGAAGTTTTGAACTGAGTGTTAGTCAGCCTCGCCATCTAGTTGGGATAGTATAAATGTAAATTGGAGCTGTCGGTATTTCTTTCCTTCGTGAATCACAGCTTTGGTGGGAGGGACTTTCAGTGGTGGGAGGGACTTTCAATGATGGGCGGGGAACACGTTTACAATAAAATGCCTTGTTATTTTAAATGCTGTGTTGTAAACAGCCTGCCATAGGCCCTTAAAACCCACTGGAGAGTAGAATGGAGGTTGGAGCTGGTAAATCCACACTAAACTAAACGAAAGCTATTGGGGAGCCACGTGGGGGAGGGTAACGCGGGGGTGAGGGTGTTGTGTTTGTATCGGGGAAACCTAGACCAACACAACGTTTTGTATTTATTTCATGCTTGTAATAGCGCGAAACTTGTAAGTAATATTTCGTAATATTTAAAAATAGTATGCTTGAAGGACTACAGATTATAAATTTAATGCATTTATGTTGTCTTGGCTGTGAATGTGCTCTACAAACGATTGATATGTTCCAGTCCACAGAAGGAGCGGTTCAGCTTCGTGGAAGCTATAGAAAGCTCCATAAATCTCGGTCCTTCTAAAAAAAAGCTCATTGCTTGGTGTGTTCTCTGGAGCATCTGGAGTTTAGGGGAGTGTAAAGGCACAACTGTTGTGTCACCTTCTGAGGAGCATGCACCCTCAAGAGTTTTAAGGACTTACTTGGACTGCTAATATCCCTGAATGTTACTTAACTGCTCTCTCAATGCTTTTAAGCCGAATGCTTCTCGATTTATTGTTTCATCTTGAAGCTCTAATAAAACAGTAATGTTGGAAGTAGAGATAATTGGTGGAGATACTAAAATCAGGAGAGGGATCTGGCACTGCTTAATGCTTGCCGTTCACTTGGCAAGTGCTTTATGCTGGTTAATGTCTAGACTGTGTCGATTTCATTGTGAGAGTGGTGGAATTTTTTTTTTTTTGTAAAGTTAATTAACAAGTACTTTTTGTTTGTGTGCCAATATTTGACATACATAGGATTTTTTTTTTTGAGGAAGAATGAAAAGTGTTATATTTCATAGCAGGACTTTGCATTTCTTGTTAATCCTGATTGCTAAGATACCTTTGCAGACCCTGTCGATCTCTAAAACAGTTAGGGTGGCATAGACCTGCAAGAATGGAAGTTGGCTTTGAGTGAAGTAGGCCTGGGTTTAGAATGTGAACCCCTCTGCCTGCAGACAGTTATCTGAAGTAGGAATGCTGAGGGCTAACACTTTCCATTACTAATTAACTCCATCCTACCCCCCAAGTCTTTCTCCTGCTTTATTTTATTTATTTCGTAAACATTAGAAGTCCCCAGCCAGCACCTGCCCCCTCCCCAGCACTGTGTGACTGCCCGGATACATTCTTCCCTCCTGTGACTTTACACAGAGGTTGGAGGCTCCCAAGAGTAGCTCCACACTCCTCCATCAGCCATAGCCCTTCAGCTTTTCCTGTCAGGGGTAGAATGTGGTCTTAGATCTAAAAGAATCATGCTTTTGCATTAAAATAGGTCAGAGAGTGCACGAGCGCATGCGTGTACACACACACACACACACACACACACACACACACACACACACACACAGAGGAGTACCTGAGCTAGGTTGATTCCCCTCTGGGGGGTTCTTTAATAGAATGTACATCACGGGGAACTTGGAGAGGGCTGGGTTCAGAGGAGGCAAAGCTTGCTCAGATGTGGACCGCCAATGGACCGCCAATGGAGGTGGTCTGTCCTGTCCTCTTCAGGGACTTGCTCTTAGATTCTGCAGGGAACGCTTGTCTACTGTGGTCACTGCACACAGACTCACCAAGGTCTTAGGGTGACCAGATTACTGGACAGTGGGGAAACAGTCTTTTCCTGACTCTCTAAGAAGACAGTCACTGCTTTCCTTGGGGAGAGCCTCCTATGAAGGGCAGTCTTTAGCCTGTGACGGTCTGGGGTAGGCAGGACTGGGGTGGTATATGTATGTTGTGGTATATAAATCTGACATTTAGTGTCTGGCTCAAGGTCTGGCCTCTCTGCTTGATTTAGTTTCCTCTTTGCTAGTTACTTATAGTGGGAATATGATTTAAATAACAACTGGAGGTTTTGGTCTAAGAGATGCTGTTTTAAAATGTGCTCCCCCCCCAAAAAAAAAAACATATAAACAAATGGAGAAAAATGGGAACATCATGGCAAACATTTGCCATTCCAGTGCAGAGGACCTGAGGCAGGGGGACTGAGTTTGAGGCCAGCCTGGGCCACATAGAGCATGTCACAGACAAGGCTGGTAAGATAGCCCAAATCTAATGATGGGAATTTGAGTCCCTAGAACCTACATGGTAGAAGGAAAGAACTGACTCCTGCAGGTTGTCCTCTGACCTCAGGTATGCTGTGACATTCATACAAACAAACAAATGTAAACAAGCAACAACAAAACCCCAGTGTGTACAGGTACAGGCTTTGGCCGGCTCACTGGCTGGTGTTTGATGTGTGTTTGGCAGCCTGTATGGGGCTGGAAAGCAGGAGAGTAAGAACTCCCACATGGGCTAGCATTCATTCTGCTGGAGCTAAGTGGGGAGGGAGCCTGAAGGAATGCCTAATATTTTGCAGTGACATGGCTTTGTTTCCTGATTTGTTGCAGAGTTTTTGTTTGTTTTGCTTTGCTTTGAGGTAGGGATTCACTGGGAAGCCCTGGCTGGCCTGGAGCTCACTGTGTAGATCAGGCTAGCCTCCTGAGGGTTGTGTAGATCAGGCTAGCCTCCTGAGGGTTAGGCTTACACGTGTGAGCTACTTAGTTGTTTCTGGTTTTCAGTTTCGGTGTCTTCTTTACTCTAACATATATTTAAATCAGTTATTGCCAAAACTTTCAAAAGCTGGACTTACTTATTTTATATTCCCAAGGGTCATATTTATAAACTTATTGATGAAGGAAAAATTCCCATCTGTCAGGTCTTGTTAAAATGGCGTGGGAGTCGCTCAGTGTAGCTCATCCCCGTCTGCAGTCTTCATTTGACTGGAGAGTGTTTCCATGAAGAATTTCATTAAAAGTTCAAGTTTGGCTATGAAACTAAGGTTAAGTCTTCAAACTAAACCTCCAAATACAAGGTCTCCAAGCTGGGACAAGAACTTTTCTTCTCTATGACACTGAAAGTCTGCTTCTTTCTAGATGATTCTGTCTATCAGGGACCAGGGACACCAGTAGATGCTATTTAACATAACCTCTTAAAAAGATAGTACTTGGGGTGTTCTAGGACCAGCACCTCCTACAAAATGTGGGGGAGGGATGGAGAGAAAATCAAAACACCAAGGAAGACCAGGTGGTAGGTTGATGAGGTATCACTGAAGAATCCTCTAGCCTGCTCGTGCTTCAAATTGTTCATGAGCCTGGAAGGGACAGACAGAGCCCAAACCCTCAGCCCTTGCTGCTGTTCCAGGGCCCTAGCTCAGCTCCCCTCGGACACAGAAGGGTCTTGACTTTTTCTGCTCTGGTCAACTGTTTGTATTTTGAGACAAAGTGTCATAGAGCACAGGCTGACCACAAACTCAGTGTAGCCAAGGATTCTGAACTCCTCTTCCGATGCTCCCAACTTCATGGGGTTGATTTTGTTTGTTTGTTTGTTTGTTTGTTTGGGGAAGGGTGGATTGTGTAGTAGGAGTTGCCATGGCTGGAACTCAGGGCCTCCAGCTTGCTAGGGGGGTGCTGTACACTGAGCCACACTGCCAGTCCCTTGGCTGGTTTTATGACTGGAGTGTTTGGAGAACATGTGGGGATGCTCTGTGGAAGTCCTCCTTTGTGTGTTTCCGTGTCTGAGTTAGAGTGACAGGGGTGAGATGGTTTGTGAGCCACCCCTGGGGCGTAAATTCCAGTCAGATGGGACTTTACCTCACTATTAGGACCCAGTGTCTAGGGCCAGGAATGTCATCTAGGAACCATGGTTTGTTTAGAAAGAGAACCATTATTCGTGTTGTGTGTGTGTATGTGTGTGTGTGTGTGTGTGTGTGTCTGTCTGTCTGTCTGTCTGTCTGTCTGCAAGTATGTCCAGTTTTGTTCCATGACATTAAATGTATTCTTGTCACTGTGGCAAATAGCATTTGTCTATTACCTCGGGTGTCAGGCCATCACTTCCTGTTTCCTTGTTTCTGATTAGTCTGTTCTGTCTCTGGATTTGCTTACTCTAGGAGTGGTACTGTGTATTTTGTGAGCAGCTACTTCATTCAACTCATGTCTCTAAGGCCATCTGTCTACCTTGTGGCCTGTAATGGAACTTCTGTGTTAAGACTGAGCACTGGGGCGTGGGCATGTGAGGCTTTGCGATGGTCTTGTGAGAACTGTCCTTAGCCAATTTTTTTTTTTTTTTTGCTTGTTTGTTTTTGTTTTATTTTGGTTGTTTTTGAGACAGAGTCATAGTATGTATCTCTGGCTGGCTTGGAACTTGCTGTGTACACTAGGCTAGCCTTGGACTCACAGAGATACACTTGCCTCTGCCTCTGGGATTAAAGGGGTGTGCTACCATGCCTGGCCCTACTCAGTCAGTCACATTTTGTTTGGCCATTGGAGTCAGACTCAGAGAAAGGGATTGCTGTGGGTGGAGCTCTCCCTAACCAGCCAGGTCCTCTGTGCTCTACAGTGCCTGCTAAGGATGTAGGAGAACTGCTTTTGAATAGGTATCTCCTGGCTGTATGTGGCCATGTGTCAGGTCCTAGAGGGGGTGAACAGAGTGCTCTGCTTGTCTCAGACAGCTTGCCGAAAAGCCCACTGGTCCAGGGGTAGGTGTATGGGAGTGACAGTTGGTCCCTTGGGTTGCTGTCCAGGGGGAGTGAGCAGTTCTCGGTGGAGTATTAGGCCTGTGCCATTTAGAAGAGAGGAAAGACCTGGTGCTTTTAACTTGCATGGGATCTCAGTCTACTCTGCCCCAGCTGTTAGGCCATGATCACTTCTGTATGCAGCCTGGTGCCTAGTTGCAGGACTGTCTTCAGTGGGCTTGGAACACCATGGGACTGGCATTTTTCCTTGGACTTTTCTCCTTCTCAGACCATCCTCCCACCCTGACTGACAAAGGAGGCACATGGACCCACCTGCTTCCATGTTCATCGTGGCATCTTTTCTACTATCAATGCTGAATCTGTGCCTGCTCTTGTCTCCTGTCCTGATTAAACTTTGCACCTACTTGTTGTGAACACTTAGATGTGTGTCACTGTGATACAGTATAGCCCTGTCCTGAAAACATCACCAGTTCCAGTTAGGCTGGGCCACTTACCTTTATCTTCTAGATACTAGCCTGGGTTAGAGCCCAAGGGGTTCTTAGTTTTGGGTTTTTTTCCCCCGCTTTTTCTTTTCTTTTAAAGATTTATTTATTTATTTTATGTATATGAGTACACCAGAAGAGGACATCTGATTCCATTACAAATGTGGTTGCTGGGAATTGAACTCAAGACCTCTGGAAGAGTAGTTGGTGCTCTTTACTGCTGAGCCATCTCTCCAGCCCTCCCATTTTTTCAAAACAGGTTTTTGGCTATCTTAGAACTCAGTCTATAGACCAGGATAGCCTTGACTTTAGAGATCTACTTATTTCTGCCTCTCTAGTGTTAGGATTAAAGACGTGCACCACCATACCCGGCTTTTGTTTTTTTTAATCAAATTTTCATTAACACATTTCATATAGGTCTTAAATAATTGATTATTTTGTCTGCTCTCATCTTAATGTTTAAGCTGCACAGGCACAGGCTGGCCATTTTTTAATACCTAGTAAGAGAGACACCTTGTGTAGATGTTCAGTTTGTGCACTGGTCCAAAGTCGTACATGTATGAGGGTGGGATTCATATCACAAATATAACCATTCATTAATGTTGAGTGTATTTGAAGACTCTGGGCTACTCTCAGAGGACCTTGCCAGCAACCAGTCACCATCCTCGATAGTATTGTGCATGTTTTCTTCAGTGTGTATGTGATCACCCTCTTCTGGGACATGTGCTGAGACCATTCCTTTTTTTCCTGTGCCTGGAAGTTGGTCCAATTTCTGCCATCACTTTGATTTGGGCTCTTCCTGCCCGACTGTGCCAGGTTATGGCAGGTGGTATCAGCATTGGCTGTATGTGGCCAGGGTTGTGCTTACCAGACCTGGGAAATGCCCAGGGCAAGAACTGATGTGTAATAGAAACGAAGTGCATCCCTGTTCCCTCTTCACAAAGGAGCTGCCATGCACTGGCCAGGACTGGAGGAAAGCATTGGTGTGGGAGGCAAGGTCTTAGAGCAGACCACTCACTCCTCCTCCTCGCTAGAGACACTGAGCTTGTGCCAGCATGAGCCGAAAGCCACCATGTGTTAGTGCTGGGCCATCTGCACAAAAGGGTACCAAGCATTGAGCAATGGCTGCTGCCACCCATGTCATGGACGAGTGAGCAAGAATCGTGCCCTAGGTAGCGAAACAGAAGCCAGGGGCCGCGTGATCCCACATGGAAAGGGCAGAAGCTGGTTAAGCTGACTGCCTTAGTCAGGGTTGACTGCTGTGAGCAGGCACCATGACCAAGGCAAGTCTTATGAGGACAGCGTTTAATTGGGGCTGGCTTACAGGTTCAGAGATTCAGTCTGTTATCAGCAAGGCAGGAACATGGCAGCACCTAGGCAGACATGGTGCAGGAGGAACTGAGAGTTCTTCTTCATCTGAAGGCTGCTAGTGGAAGACTGACTTCCAGGCAGTTAGGAAGGGTCTTAAAGCCCACACCCACAGTGACACAACTACCCCAACAGGGCCAAACCTTCTAATAGTGCCACTCCCTGGGCTGATCATACACAAACCACCACACTGATCCTAGGTATTAGGTTTGGGCAGGGGTGGTAGTGACATGCCACCTGATGTAGCCGTTGATTCTGAGCATGTGAGCTCCTTGTGAATGCTGTCAGCCTAATGATGTATGCACTAGGAAAAGATTGCCTATGGTCCCCAGTCCTCTTCCCTCCAGACTCAGCAGTGTCTGTTTCAGAACAAATTCCAGGGGAAGCTTGGATGGCTTGAGCCACCAGGGCCTCCTTTGTTGCCCTGTGACCAGGCCTTGGGGCTGGGATGCACAGGAAATATGACTTAACATGAAATATGGTTTAACATAACTTTGTATGGCTGCTTTCTTCATAGCCCTGGCCTTGCCTAGCTGTGTGAAAGGGCTAGTAGCCCTCTCTATAGTCTGCTAGCATTCTCTTACCGTCACAGACCATACCTTCCCAAAGGAATGTTCCAGGAGGAACTTCTATCCTTTGTCCTGATGACCCTATGGCATGTGTGACTCGGTAGCTACAGGCTGGTTAAATGCCTGAGACTCTTATGGTCGCTACTTGTGCCTTTAAGCCCAGACCGCTGGTTTGTGTGACCAGGCCCTGGAGCCCTTCTTTGTCCCATCCCAGCATTTGTGGATGGGAGTGCTGCCCTGGCTCTGGTCAGCCTCTGGATTCCTGGCCAGGACCCTGCTTCTAACCCAGCTTGTGCACATTTGCCAAAGGCCCTTCTTAATGGAGTCCTGCTGCCTCTGGTTTGTCCCCAGTCTCCAGGACCGCCCCAGCCTCACTGTTCAAAGCCCTGTGGAGGAGACTGCATCCTTCCTTCCAGTTAGAATTCCACTCCCCCACCCCCAGGCAGACTCCTTATCTATTCAGTTTCTCTGACCTTCTTCTCCATCCTCCCGTCCTGGGCTTGGATTCCCCTCCTCTGGGGCCTCTCCTCCTCTGCACCTCATTTGCTTACCTTACTTACTTACCCTCTGCCTCACTTCACAGTAAATTGCTGAAGGTGAGATTCTTAGTCACTCTGTCAGTGCCTGAGACTTCCCAGGCATCCGACCCATGCCTGTAGTCTAAGCTGTGGGGAGGCTGATTCAGGATGATTGTGAGTTCCAGGCTTACCTTGGCTGTATAGCAAGGCCTTATCTCAATGCCACCAGGGCTACAGAGACGGCTCAGAGGTTAAGAGAACTTGCTGCTCTTTTAGAGGTCGCGTTTCATTCCTAGCACCTACATGAGTCTCACAGCCAATCATAACTCCAGTTCCAGGGAGTCCAATGTCTTCTGACTTCCAGAAGCACCAGGTGCACATATCATACTCTCAAAATAAAGACTCCTTCCCCCTTTACAGAGTAGATGGGGTAGGTACAGAGTAGAGGGTGGGATGGATGCATTATGTCATGTCCCTTTCTTATACTGTCATTTGTTATAAAGACAGGTGGTGTTAGTTTTGATTGTCAACTTGACACAACTGAGTATAACATGGGAAAAAGTCTTAGTGAGGGGTTGCTTGATCAGTTTGGCCCGTGGGCCTATCTGCAGGAGTCAGTTTTGATTTTATTCATTGAAGCAGAAGACCCGCCCATGTGGGCCACGCCATTCTCAAGATCCTGGGCTGTGTCCATGTAGAGAGTGAGTAGGAATGAATGTGTGTGTTTATTCTCGCTGCGTTTGACAAGTACCTGCTGTGTATGCCCCATAATGAGGGGCTGTAACCTGGAATAGTGAGTCAGGCAGAGCCTTCCTCCCCTAATTGCTTATTGTCAAGTGTTTATTAAAGGTGTGTTCACAATTCTAATTTTTGAAAGGAAGGGAAGAAAATGGAAGCTTTAGCAATTGTGATTTTATGTGAATTCTGTGTGGAAAGGAAGCAATCCTTTGTGAGTTCCGTAGCCAAGGAGTCACTCCCAGGATTCTCCACACGTGCTTCGAAGGCTCTTAGAAACCGTCCTGCTTTTGTTGGAATGTGAGCTTATGGTTGTAGAAATCAAAGTCTTTCAGAACAGATGATCAGCCCAGGAAGTCCCTGGAAATGAGTGAGGTTGCAATATGCCCCGTTTTACATCAGTTAAGCAGAACTCTAGGCTTCTGGGCTGCAGCCAGTGTGGGGCCTGGGGCTCAGCTGCCTGCTCTCATAGCTCACTATCTGTATTTCTTTACACCACCATTTCAGTGACTCAAGAGTACTAGAAACCATATATTAAATGTAGGTTTCATGTTGGGAGCTTTAGTCTACTTCTTTTTTGCCATCCCTTCCTCCCTTAGTCTATTTCCTTTTAATGGATTCTTGTCAGTTGTAATGAGAAAGTGGATAGTTAAAACAGTGAAGACCACTATCCCCATGCAAAGCACAGGCAATATAATGCCATTTCTAATATTTCCTGCTGAGTGTGGTTATGTAACAACATGTAAGTTAATGCATATAAAACTTAGGACAGTGTCCAGCTTGTATAAGTACTGGGTAATGTTTGTTACCTGTATTTTTGCCCCATGTGAAGAAGTCTGTGAAGCGGGGTCTTGTTTTGTGGTTATGGGATTCTTTACTGGAGCTAGAAGTCCCAAGTCTTTGCCTATGCTTAGAGAGTGCTCTTTTGGGGGTCAGTTTTTCTTTGTTTATTGAAACCCTAAAGTCTATCCTTTGAAGTCCGATTTCTACGCTCTTTAGAGTCAGAGGGACGAGGGTAATGGGATGATCTGGGGTGTCAGCCTGTCTTTCCTATGGAGGGCCTGCAGGTGAAGACCACGTGCATGCGTGCATGTGTGTGTCCGTGCGTGCGTGCGTGCGTGCATGCGTGCGTGGTGAGGGCACAGGGAGGGTGCCAAGCTCTCACTGTTGGGAATATCGATGCTTCTCGGCTCATGACTTGGGTTACCTCTTGATGAATGCATCATAAAGTGTAAGGAGAAAATATATGCAATCCTCAAACCGTACAGCTCACAGCTCACAGCTCAACAGCACTGCATGCTGCAGGGCATCATGCTTTTCTCTTGTCACCCCAGGGCAGCTGTGGACACTGATGAGCATCACCAGAGCATCAGACCAGACCCGATAGATAGATAGATAGTCCAGTTGGTCCTGAGGATGGTGTCTCCCAGTGCCTTTGCTCTGCTTTATGAGAGACTCTAAGCTTGACTTGGAGTGGAACACTCTCTAGTACTCACTCACTCTTTTTAAAGTTGCATTTATTTCATGTGTATGAGAGTTTTGCCTGCATGTATGTATGTGACTGGTGCCTGAAGAGGGCATCAGATACCCTGAACTAGAGTTGTTGTGTTGTACCCTGTGGGTGCTAGGAATTGAACCCTGGCCCTCTGGAAGAGTGACGTGATCTTAACTGCTAAGCTAGCTCTCCGGCCCTGTTATATTCATTCTCAGGGTATTGTGTGGAACACTTTCAACTGTAGTAGAGAGTACCTTCAATATGGCGAGTTTTGGATCTCTTTTATTCAGAAAAATTGGGGAGGTCTTCATCAGGAAAAATTTCAAAAAATGTGAAGGACCACAGCCTCTCAAGTGGGTGAAGATGTTAGGTAAAGCTACAGGCTTAGGGACAGTGGTGTGAATCAGGAATTGGTTAATATTAGGGACAAGCCAGAAATCTACTTGGTATGTTTAACGCTAAATCCCCAAGCTGTGGTTTTCAGAATTACATGACAGTGAGCCTGGCAGTTGAGCCACTGTCGCCCTGGGTGGGGTTGTGGAGACATTTGGCTGGGGGCTTCCTGTCAATGGGTCCTTCCTGGGACAGCTCCAGAGCCAAGTAGCCCATGACACTTCTGAAGGCCATACACTTTTTCTTTACTCTCTAGCTGGAATATTTCCAAAATCACCGTGCATTTCTGGAAAGTACCTTTAACATTAAGTGAAATCTAAAAATAACCATTTTTGTCCCATTTTCTTTTTCAGAGAGTGATGGTCTTCAAAATGAAAACTCTGGAAAATTTTAGGTTCTCTTTAGGAACTACAGAAATTGAAGGACAGCAATTTTTTGAAAGGAAGTTGTTCTGAAAGCATGTTTACAATAAACTGACACTGTTGACTGTTCTGTTTAAAATAATAAGACACTTTGAGAAGATTGTATTTATGGTAAAAGGAAACTGGACTAANGATGAGGCCAAAGACTTTTCCTGCCACAACTTACTCTGGAAATAGCCGGCAGCGATTGCAAGAGATTCGAGAGGGGCTGAAGCAGCCGTCCAAGTCTTCCACCCAGGGGCTGCTGGTGGGACCAAACAGTGACACTTCCCTGGATGCCAAAGTCCTGGGGGGCAAAGATGCCTCCAGGCAGCAGCAAATGAGAGCCACCCCGAAGTTTGGACCTTATCAAAAAGCGCTCAGGGAAATCCGATATTCCCTCCTGCCTTTTGCCAACGAGTCAGGCACTTCAGCAGCTGCAGAGGTGAACCGGCAGATGCTTCAGGAGTTGGTGAATGCGGGATGTGACCAGGTGGGTCCAGGTGCCAGCACCCTTCAGCAGCTCTGGGCCAGCTCTGAACTGTTCACACACTGCCTTTTCTGTATCCCTTAGCTGGTGGCCGCCTTCCCTCCAAGGGTCTTAGGCACTTTTCCTTCTTGAAATTGTTCCTTGCTGCTTTTTCATTCCGGGGTGTGTGTGTGTGTGTGTGTGTGTGTGTGTGTGTGTGTGTCTAGAACCCAGGGTCCTGTACATGCGAAGCACACACTTCTCTGCTCAGCTGTGCCTGCTTCCAGTTCTATTCTTAGCACTCTCCTTGGGACCCGCTTGGGATTATTCCGGGCTTCTGTGGGCAAGAGACTGGCTTCTCTTACCTTGTTTTTGGTTTGTATATTCATTTCCTTCCTGAATGAGTGCTATTTATATTTAACACACATGAACTAGTCTCTGTTTTCTATTGTTTTTGTTTTCTTAAAACTTTATTTGTTGATAATTCTCTACCTGTCCTTATTTTGATTTTTTTATTTATTGATTTTTTTTAAAAAAAAGACTTATTTATTTTATGTGAGTACATCAATGTCTTTAGACACACCAGAAGAGGGCATCAGATCCTATTACATACAGATGGCTGTGAGCCACCATGTGGTTGCTGGGAATTGAACTCAGGACCTCTAGAAGAGCAGTCAGTAACTGCTCTTAACTGCTGAGCCATCTCTCCAGCCCTGTTGTTTTAAGACAGTTTCATGCAGCTCATGCTGGCCTTGAATTCCCGATCCTTCTGCCTGCACCTCCTAGGTAGAAGTGTGCCACTGAAGCCAGGTGTTTTCTCCTATTCCAAAAAAATAGTGCATATACCGTTATAGAGGGTAGCCACGTTCAGAAAGCAGAGGCATTGATAGACAAGACGTGGGAATCATCAAAATGTGGTTGCTCAGAACCAGTGTCTTCATTGGTGGAGCATGGAGCGTCTTACATGGCAGCATGTAACTCAGAGTATTTAGGACACCTTCACTGTGTACACATCTGCCTGTATCACAGTTATAGCACAGGCTAAGCACACCACCCTTTACTCCAAAGGGAATCTCACTAATATCTGGATCCCAGTTATAGCACAGACTGACTGACCATGTCACCCTTTACTTCCTAAGGGACTGTCAGTCTTGTAGTTCACTGCTGCCAAACTTAGAGGACTACTACTGTGGTCATGTGTTTGTAAAACATCCCATGATTTTAGTGGCCTCCCTGACACTTGGGGATATGCGGCAGTTAACTTGGCTCTTGCAGGCATTATTCAGTGGAGTTACCTTTGCACAGCAAAGCGTTTTGAGTGATGTATGGCCTACCATAGCACTGGAGACTGACAGCAGCCACATGGCCTGTCTTATTGTGAGAGTTTGAAGTTAACTATGCTGCCAAGTGCTGCTCCCTAACAGAACATGGTGGTTTAAAAGTAGAGAAGGGACAGCTCTGGGTGCAAGAGTGGGCTTTCAGGCCAACAGCAGATCTTAAGATCCTTCCTACTGTAAATTCGTTGCAAGCAGAAGAGGCAACCAGAGCCTGAAGTGGAAGAGAAACTAGTCAACCAACCAACCAACCCAGAGTACAGGTGGGCCCGCATTGAAGTAAAATCCATTAGTGATAATTGCAGATCGAGAAATGAACTGAATGCTTCTCTAATACAGTGAAATGCAAATACAGGAAAGCTGAGGCAAAGGCCCATCCATGCCTAATTTATGTTAATTGCTAGCAGAAAGGCCTTCCATTTACCATAGTCAATGCTCCCGAAATAATTTTGCAGTCTAGTGTTACTGTAAAACTTAAAACAGCTGCACCCCTCTCTCCTCCAGCTCAGGAAAGAGTGCCTTCGCTTTCAGAAGGTTCTGGTAGGAAAGTCATGATATGAACACAGACAACAGGAGGGGAGGGCCGACAGTGCCCTGGAGCTGTGTGTGGGTGAACTGAAGCTTGCCTTAGAATCTGTATACTAGGTGAAGCACATTCTTCCCCTCTCTCCTTCTTGGGCCGTAGAACATTAGATGCAACTTGGTCCTTCCCTAGTTTGACTTAAAGTGCCACCTCTAGGTTTTCTGTAATCTTGCAGAGTACCATGTTTCCCCGTAGGGCTTGGTGGTGCGGCCCATGATTTTTTCTACACACACTATTTCTTTTTGAGCCAGGTTCTTGCTATATGTCCAGACTGGTCTTGAACCCCGGAGCTCAAGTGAACCTCCTGTTTTGCTCTTCTGAACTTCACAAGTAATATCACCCATGTACACATACATGTGCTTTTCTATATTGTTTGTGGTATGACTAGTTGAAAATATTTACTTGACTGCTTGAAATGATCATTTTCTTTTAAATGTCATATTAAGGTAAAATTTACATTTTAAATGTGCACAATTTATAAACTTACAGCCCCATTAATTTTCACACATTAATTACACTCATATCTAGCATATATGGGTACTTTTTAAATTAAAATTTTTAAAATGGGAGTATCTGGAAAAAGTGAATGACATTAGGATATTTTCAATATAACAACGTAAAGTGTTTGCCAAATGATATACTGCGCACATCATATGTGTAACTTTTACAAATAAATCCTATGAAGCCGTATAGGCAGGTAACTAGGTTAATGTTACAGAAGGAGCTAGCTGTTCTTCAGCTAGAGATTGAGCCTTGAAAGGTGAGGTTCTGATTACACAACCACACAGTCTGCAGCTTTGGTTGCATGTAGGTAGCATTTCTCTGTGGGACTTTTATTCTCTGCTGGAACTGTAGTGGGTGACAGGCAGGTGGGACTCCTGCATGGTGAGGGCTGCAGACTTGCTGGGAGACAGGCGGAGCATGCATGTGGGGTACAGAGGTGTTGTTTGGAGACAGGGGGGTCTTCCTTATGGTACACATGTACTGCTGGGTGACAGGGCACCTGCGTGGGGTCCAGTGTTGCCAGGTGCATGAGGTTCAGGGGTATTGCTGAGATGGTAGACGGCTTCTGCATCCTTCATATGAGGTAGTTTTTGGTTCCTGTTCTCAGGGAGCCTGAGGTCTTGAGTGTAGCTCCTGGTGCAGACCCATGGCTCCTGGAAGTCTTAGAATAGCACCTTCCCCAGGTTGTGTCCCTTAGGGAAAGATTTAGATGAGAAATTTCTTTGAGATAGGCGTACTAGGAAATGCTTTGCCTCCCTTGAGGAATGCTCTCTGCTCTCTGCTCCCTGAATCTGATCTGTGGTTGTGCTTGTCTAGCCAGCCTGTCCTTTGTGTCTCAAAGTCCTTAGCAGTCCCTTGGTCCTGGGTTTCTGTGTCAACTATGGTTTCCCTAACCTACCCCACATGTGCTCCAGTAAGTCAGGTCTTTAATGGAACCAGGGCAGAGAGAATGTAGACAAACTGACCTTCTTCACCGCACACAGGCAGTAGTCAGGGTGTGCCTTTTTGCAGACCGGCTTCCTGACAATTGGCTCAGTGCGGGGTGAGTGGGATGCTCTGGGAAATTAGCAAAGGAAGTCAGTTCATGACATTCTTAAGCCATCAAGGGAAGAATGTGAATTTTCCTCAGCAGTCACACAAGCTTTTGGCAGCGCTACAAAGGGGCGGAGCCCCCATGCACTAGGAGCTCACCTAGGCATGAGTGAGCTGTGTGCCGCAGGTTCTACATGCCATGTGAGACAGGCTGTAGGCCCAGTTTTAAGCTACAGTGAGTTGAGGAGAGTCAGAAAGAGCCCCACCTGCAGAGCACTTGGCCCTGGCAGATTGTGAGGAGCTGAGTGCCTTGCCCGACTCGGACTCCCTCCGAGTGGGGGCTCGGAGTTCTGGTTTGACATGCGATGCTTGTCACCAGGCTCGGTGCTGGATGACTGTTGACTTCTCATTCTGTTTTCAGTGTGCTGTAACTTCTCCCTCTTGTACCCTCGTATCCTGCTGAGAGTGGCATTTTGCTGGTGGAGTGCACAGTCCTTGCAAACACTGGAATCCCCACTACTCCAGCTGCAGCTTAGGTTCTCAGCATGCTCCAACAGTCTATTCTCCATCAGGGACAGACTTCTGTCGGTTTGCTTACTTGGGGCCTTTGGGGTTGTATTTTATAGCTCCCCCCTTCTTCCTGGAGGGATCCTGGTGTCTGTCAAGTTTGCTTTGTTTCAGCAGCAGCCTTTCCTGACGTCCTCATGTGCCTTTGAGCTGTTCTCTTTAGCCCTCTATAGCAATTTGTTTCCTACTCACAGGGCACTCGATTTGGGAGGCCTGTGATGCAGGCAGGCTGTGGTCCTGTGGTTTCACTTCCCTTGCTCTGAGGCCTGGCTTTCAAGAGTCCTTCCAGTGCTCCACAGCCACCAGCTGCTGGTTAATATTTGCCAAAGCAGATGTGACTCATACTGGTACAGGCAAAAGCCTCCATCCATCGCCTCCCCCAACACCAAATGAGGGAAAGTCCATAATCCACAGAGCAGAGATCTTTATGAGGTTTATCTGATTAACATGAAGAGAGCCGTAGGGTGATGTAGGGAGACCCTGTCTAAAGCAAGGAAAGGGAAATGGGAGGAATGAATGTGCACAGGACTAAGGCACGCTGCTGTGCACAGGACTCTGTGACAGGGTCTCCCTCCACTGAGTCTCTTATAGCATTGGCCAGTGGGAGACAGTGGGTGTAGATCTCAGAAATTTCCTCCTCCTTCCTTTTCTCTGCAACGGGACCCACTTTTCTACATGAACCTCCCCTGTAATACTAGTAAGTGGGGAAGGAAGAAAGCTTGTTTCAGTTTGCACTGCTGGTGACAGGAAATGGCTCACAATGGTCTTTGGGTGGGACAGCTGTTTGCCTCGCCATCTTCTCCTCCTTGTCTTCTTCCTCTCCCCCCCCTCCTCCTTTTCCTCCTTCACCTCCTTCAGTGGCTTTCAAATTTGGCCTGGCCAAAAGGTAAACTTGGTGAAAAAGGATTTTAGGGAAGCTCCGTGGCAGAGTATGTGCCTAACATATGCAAGGTCCTGCTCCCAGCCCCTCATAAAGCCCAGTAAGCAAATAAATAAAATGACTGAGGCGATAAAGGAGTTTCTACTCCATCATCCCTGCTCTTGGGTCTTCTCTCTATACTAAGTAAGGTATGCCCCTTCGTAGACATTTAGCAAATACAGAAAGGTATAAGACAAGAGTTGATTGCCTGCTGTCCATCCCAGCCCTGGCCAGGCCCAACCCTGCCTTTAGCTTTGGAGCTTAGATAGATTCAGGGTACTGTGGCTATTGAGAGATCGCCTGTCGTTTTATGGACATGGATGCGACCACTCTTTAACATTTTGGGTTTAAAATTGGGCAATATTTTTCTAATTAAAAAAGGCATGTTTTAAGTAGTCTATGAATATACTAGACATGACTTTTTTTTTAAACAGCAAAACATGTTCTCATTGTATGTAATAGTTTGTGAGCAGCTCTCTTAGCACCCTTGGGTCTTTTCACGTCTGGAAACATTCCCCACCACCCTCTGCCGGTCGCTAGAGAACCTGTCGCCTTAGGCTGCCCCTGTGCCCTTTGTCCTGCTCTGGGCCTGTGGATTTTGTTTTGACTTCGTGGTGCTGACCCCCCACCCCACCCCAGGCTGTCTTCAGGCAGAGTTTCTAGTGACCCTTTCCCCCAACCTCCCTTTAAATTAGATCCCCCTTTTCTCTCATCACCCTGTAATTCCTTCTTGGCATTTATCAGAGCTTGTTGCTAAGTGGTAGCGTGTTGTAAGCCATAGCCCAGAACCAACACATTTTTTCTTAGCCACCAGTTTCTGGAACTCAGAGCCAAGCACAAAAATAGCTATTAGCAAGTCAAGGGGCAGACATTTCGACATGCATTTTTGTGTCATTTAATTCCATTCTAAAACATGACTTTTAAAGCTTGCATTGAAGTCTGTTGGTCACATAACTGTCCCTTATTTTATCGTAAAAAGCTGGAACGGGCATCTTCTTCATGAATCTGAATGGATGATCCTCCCTGAACTGAGCTGATTTCCTTAGTGTAAGTGTTAGGAGTGGAATTACTAGGTAAATGGCAGTTTTATAGTTTTTACCTGTATTGCTGAATTGGTAATTACGCTTAGGCATGTAATCCTGCTCACCTGGACTAAGAAACAGCCCTGGGATAGTTGTCCTTTATGTTTGATACTGGCGTGGGTGTATGCAAGCAGCATAAGTAGGTGGCAGTTGTTAGAGGCTCCCATTTCGCATCAGAGGCTGACCTGCTCCTGTTCACAGGAAGGTATCTCTCTCTCCTCTCCAATGGGTACATTTGTGATGGTGCAAGTCTTAGCCGACTTTAGAATCCCACTCTGTCAATTTAAATTTTTAAGAGAGCTGGCAATGGTCAGGGAGATGGGTGAGACCTGCTTGTTGGGGAGAAGACACTCTGGAGCCAATCTTTTCCTTCCCTGCTGCAGCAACCAGGGTCCAGAGGTTGCTCCTCACAGCTCTTCACTAAGCTGAGACTGCAACCTCTACTTTAAGCAGCCTTTTTCCCTGATCCCAGCCCTCAGTACAAATGCTATCCTTTCCTTTGTGTGCCACAATGTGAATTTTGCTGGCAATCACAAATAGATTTACTTGAAGCCCATTTTGTCACCCTGAAGTTTTCTATCACAATTATGTGGTGGTCAGCAGGGCTCCCAGGCTCTAACACAAATGAGCTCAGACAGGAATCATAGCAGCCTGTCAGGAGGGGTCCTGGGGAAGGCTCTGAATCCAGTCTCGGGTTTGCACCACCTGCCAGAGACTTTTAAAAACTTTGAGTTGCCAGCAAACCGTTTTGTGGATCGAGAGTAGGGAATGGGCTGGAGAGATGATGCAGTCAAGAGCACTGGCTGCTTTTCTGGAGAACTGGATTTGATTCTCAGCGCCCGTATGGCAGCTCACAGCTATCTGTAACTCCAGTTCCAGGGGAACCAGCTCCATCTTCTGGCATCCTCAGATACTGCATGCACAGTGCACAGGCAAACATGCAGGCAAAGTGTTCAGATGTTCTGAGTGTTCCTTATGTCTTTTCTGGGGTATGGGAAACTCTTGGAGACTTTGCTTTTTAACCCACATCCCTCAGCTCAGCACTGCTCTAGCCCAGTCTCCCTGTGTCGGGAACAAGGTGCTCAGTTGTACTAAGAATTCTGGAATTTGGTTTCTTTAAAGAACACAGAAGTACTGTAAGAATATGTTTTTGTTTTGATCCCAGGTATGAGATATGGGGCTGCTTCAGCTTGTCCCAGCAGCTGGCTATGATTTGCCTGTGCTTTATCAGGGGCATCATTTTGCCAGCTGCAGATAATTTCTGCAATTGTGTGAGATTTGGAATTCTGGGAACTTTTAAGAGAGTATATAAATGCTAGGGCCCCAGAAGCTGGGCTAGGGGGGAGTAGGTGGTTGTTTGGTTGTTGGTTGTTGTTGGTCATGGTTCGTTAAATAGTCATGCACAAAGAAGAAACAACAAGAAGAAATTAAGTATTCTGATGGTGAAGATCAAACTTGCCCCCAAGGAACTTGATGTGTGTAATCAGCAGGGATTAGTCAACAACAATGTCGCCCCCTTTCTGATGCCTGACTGTATTTGGGGATCTCTTTCCTGTCCTCTCTATACTTGTGTCTTTCTCATCTCGTGTTAGGGGTTGGAAGGGCGGAGAGAAGAATCTACACAACAACAGAGACAGGCAGCACGGCAGACTGTGGAAGCACCACCCGCACTGGCTGGCCATGTCACTGCTGGGCAGAGATGCCCAACCCCAGGGGTACTGCCATAGATAGAAAAGGGCAGCTGGAGTGGGCAGGATGTGGCTGTCATGTAAGGAAGGCCCATGATGTCTTTAAGGACTCAGGTGTCATCCTTCACAAGTGGCGTTTTTTTTTTTTTTTTTTTTTTTCCATCCAGCATCACAGATGGAAGAAGGTAGGGTAGCAAGAGCTGCCACTCTGCCAGCTCTGTCTTCAAGAGCTCCCTTCCTAGGCTAGGGCCTGGGAGCTGAGGAGCCTCAGCAGTAGGCCCATCAGCCAGCACAAGGCCACTCCTGACAAAGCTGTGCTGTCGGTTAGGAGAAAAGAGATTGGGGTTCTTATTAGGAGTCTGCAGTATAACTGCATCATCTGGCATTATCACCAGAGAAAGTCTTGTCTCTAGATTATTGAGTTAAATACTCTTGCATCATGAGCCATCTTGAGGAGTAGGAAAGAATGCCTTCCTGCACAGGCTGGCACATGGCTGGAGCATGATGGCATTGCCATCGCCATATTTTGTTAATTACAAAGACTATTGTCCTCTGACCAGCTTTCAGGGTTCTGGTCCCTTTTCTTTGGAATCACATGAAGATTTCCTCAACCCTAAGATCAGTGGGTTGGATGGGTATACATTTCACTGGTTATGATATGAGAAGAATTATTAATCATATGATAGACATGAACGTTGTTTTGTACAAAAATAAGTGATTAACAACAAAAATTTTATTCCAGCCAGCAAGTAAACATTCAATGTAAATTTGACACAATGTCATTTGGTTTTTATTCAGCAAAAGAGCCTTGGCTGGTGACAAGTGACATCTGGGAGTTCCCAAGAATGTGGCAGAGTAGAACAGAGTGAGCCCCCCCCCCCTTCAGCTGTCTCTTAGTGTCTCCGAGGCGGCTCCTTCCTGGAGCTTTGTGGCTGCTGCCTTTTCTCTTTGCCTCCAGCCTTCTGTTCAGCTTTGCTGTTGCTTCCTGGCTTTCTGGTTTACTTTGGAAATGTTCAGCAAGCAGCAGTAGCCTCCCCCAGCTGGAATGAGCCAGTAAGTGTTGGTGGGATAGTTTCTGATTGGCCCTATTCACAGCTCTGCCTTAGGACCCCAGGAGAGTAAAGGGCCAGGAGAAGACCTGTCCCTTTTTCAGATGCCAATGATGACTTCAGGGCCCTTCCCCAGACAGGAGGCTCTGTGGCCTCTGCCTCTCTCTCTAGTGCCTCTCCTTTCCTGTAAGTCCCTTTTGCCCCCTTACCCTCTCTGGCCCAGGAAAGCCCTGGACACCCCTCCCAGGTCTGGATACCCTATTTGGTTTGGGCCAGTGTGTTAGTGGACACTTTCCTCAGTGCCTGCTGCTTTTTTCAAAGTGCTTTCAACCCTGTGTTGTCACTGCAGATCTCTCTCTGTATCTAGGTTCTGTTGCCTTGACCCAGTAACTCTTCCGGCAAGCTTCCAAATGCAGCATCCAGCACTCCATGTGGTACCCGCGTCCCTCTTCCTCCTTCTGTCTAATCCCACTTATCCAGTAGACTGCACGGTTTCTCATGCTTCAAATGGGTCTGCCTTTTTCTCCATGTCACCAAGCTATCCTTTCTGGCTTTCCTCATATTGTCATTCTAGCTGGAGTGCAGCCCACTTCTTGAGCTACGTAGTCACACTCCTACTGCCCTGTGGTCTCTGTGGCCATTTGGCTCAGTGTAGGCTGGGTTCAGTGCAGGCCACCCCTCAGCTTTCTGAATCCCTGTTTGTATGAGAGCTGTGCATGGGATCATGGTAAATCTCCTCTACAAGGTATCGCCACTTCAACCCAGTTTGTCCACAGTTGCTAAACTGCATAGTACTGGAGCTACAGAGCTGTGAAGGGGAGAGGGGAAAGGAGCTATGTAGGGAGGGGGAAGAAGAGGGGAACAAGGATGGTCCTCCTGTTTATTACAGCATAACATCCTCAGGAGGAAAATTGAGCCATCACCAGCCCACCACCCATAGATAGTTACTGTTACTTGGCTATGTGCATGTATAACTTAGTTTTACAGGATTTCAGAAAGTCAGTAGCATGGTGAAGCCCCATGCATCCGTGGCTCAGTTTTAAACAGTGTGCCTTCTGCTTTCTTGTTACCTGCTTCTGGGAGTTTTAAAAGCAAAACTTAAGTTGAGGTACAGTATCTAGGTGTTTTAAGACCAAATACTGGCCTAATGTCCCTCATAAACACTTTAGGACACTACTCTCTAAGTGACAAGAGAATGCAAGGCTGTGTGTGGGCTGGGAAGATGGCTCCATGGGTCAAGTACACGTGTGCTAGTCTGTAGGCCTGGGGTTGCGTTCATTTAGCCCTATAATAAATTGTTTTGTTCTGTTTGTAGTAAATTCTTGCTTTCTAATTGAATTCTGAGTATTTTACACTTGGTTCAGAAAATGGCCTTTTGGTTTATCTATCAATTTACATACCTGCTAACCAAAAAAAAAAAAAAGAAAGAAAAATCTTTTTCAAGTCAAAACTAACCCACATCTTCTGTAATGGAGGCCATGGGAAAGCAGTCCAGACAGCCTGCACGGCGACAGCTTACTCACGTTTCGTGGCAGGAAGGAAGAGAAGCTTGCCACTTAACAGGAGAGATGGCGGCTTCGAAAGCCTCATTTTAAATTTTTATTTATTTTTATTTTATGTGTATGGCATTTTGCCTGCATGTATGTCTGTGCTAGGCCAGAAGAGGACATCAGATCCCTGGAACTCATGTTACAGATGGTTGTGAGTCACCATATAGGTGCTGGGAACTGAATCCAGGTCCCCTGGAGGAGCAGTCAGTGCCCTTAACTATGAGCCATTTTATTTTGTTTTGTTTCAATACGAAGGCTATTATATATCCCAAGGTGGCCTTGAACTCAGAGATATGCTTGCCTCAGCCTCTCAAGTCCCAGGGTGAAAGGCCTGTGTCAGAGATGAGTCTCCATAAGGAAGGCGTCAGTGACTGATAGCCTGTGTTTCAGTCTGTGGGGAGGATCTTGAATTGGTCGACTAATAAGTACAACATTACCAGCTCTCCTCCAGGGATTAGCTCCGGGACGGTGAATACTGAGGTTGCTTAAGTCTCTTATAGAAAGTGTCAGAGTATAGACCTGCCTTCAGTCCCCTGCAGACTCAGGCCATCTGTAATGGCTTAAAATCCATCATGTACCATGACTGCTGTGGGAGCACCTGTGTTGTTACACTGGGATTGAACCAGGGTCTGAGCTGCCTCAGCACTGAACAGTTGTTACATTGTATTATTTAGTAAATAACAATGAAAAAAACAGAGTACTTCTTGAATCCAGACAATATTTTTTCAGTTAGCATGTATTCATTGTACACAGCAACAGGCTCCATGACAGTTTTTATATACGTATTTTGGTTATGATTTCCTTCATTATCCTTTTCTCTCCTCCTCATTCCTCAGTCCTCCTAACTTCTTGTCTTATAGTCGTATTTTTATAGGACTTTCCCCTGGTAAACACAGCTATTTGAATGCTTGTGGAGTTGCTGTGGGAAGTCTCCCAGTTTCTCTGTGATGTTCCCTGTTCTTGTGCTGGCTCCAGAGTGGCAGCCGTTCTTTGTCACCAAGAGCTGCCCGGGGTAGCCCGGCCTCTCTGCAGGCTGCTGCTGTTTCCTAGGCATTAGATGTGGTGAGATGTAAAACCTCATTACAGATGAGAACTTTCTGGATGCTTTTAAGGAAATGAACAGTACAAAGGAGAAGCAACTTTTTTTTTTTTGTCCAAACTTCTGGTTTTCAAAACCAGACAATATATATATATATATTTTTTTTTTTTTTGCAGTCCCCTGAATCTGCATAGGAGTGCTATTTAGGAGACATTTACAAGTTAGGTGTCTTAGGGTTTCCAATGTTGTGAAGAGACACCATGACCACTGCCTGCCTCCCCCCCTCTTTCTTCTCTCTCTCTTTTTTTTAAATTTACTTATTTCATGTATGTGAGTACACTGCCGCTGTCTTCAGACACACCAGACGAGGACATCAGATCCCATTACAGATGGCTGTGAACCACCATGTGCTTGCTGAGATTTGAACTCAGGACCTCTGGAAGAGCAGACGGTGCTTCTAACCACTGAGCCATCTCTCCAGCCTACCATTGCAACTCTTGTAAAAGAAAACATTGAATTGGGGGTGGCTTAAAGTTTTAGAGGGTCAGCCCATTAATGTCTTGCTAGGAAGCATGGAAGTATGCAGGCAGACATGGTGCTGGAGGAGCTGAAAGTTCTATATCTTGATCCACAGGCTGCAAGGAGAAACTGTGCCACACTGGGTGGGTTTGAGCATATATGACCTCAAAGGCAGCCTCTACAGTGACATACTTCCTTCAACAAGGCCACACCTCCAACAGACTATTTCTCCTAGTTGTGCCACTCCCTTGGACAAGCATTCAAACACATGAGTCTGTGGGGGCCATTCCTATCAAACCCCACATTGGGTATCATTAAAGCCAAAGTTAGTTTGCTTGTCATCACACGGCAGCAGTTTGTCAGGACTTGTGAAGTTGCAGTGTGCACACTGTGGTTATGATGCAGTCCACTGGTCTCGCTGTTCTTGATGGTGTGTGGCTGTTTTTCTCAGTTCCATCTCCGGAATTGTGTCCTCTGAGGTCAGATATCCAGTATGTTCTAGAGTCCTGGTCCCTTCTGTATCTGAACTATGGGATATCTGCAGGGTAGGACGGCCACAAAGCTGCCCAAACCCCACCCAGCTCTCCTCCAGGCGCCGATGCACCTCTCCACACCTGTCCTTTCATCTGTGCCGCTGGCCTGTCCTGTCCTTGCATGTGCAGAACGGAAGTGGTCCTTTCCAGCCACTCAGCAATCTGCACTTCAGTCTCTGAAGAGAATTGGTTCCAAGACTCCTTCTCCTATGAGTACCAAACTCCATGGGCATTTAAGTCCTTTGTATAAAACTGTAGTAACAGGGTGAGGCGGGATATGCCTGTAATTCCAGCACTCAGGAGGCTGAGGTAGGAGGGTCATGTGTTTGAAGGCTGCCTGCACTATTTGATAATACTTTGTCTCAAAAACAAGAAGGCAGAACACCAGAGTGCTCACACAGTATCTGCATAGAACCTACCCCTGTGCAGTTTATATGGTCTGTTCATGATGTTTAGTGTCTGTTTTCATATGGATGCCACATACATAGTTGTTATTGCTTAGCGAATGAGAATAACAACAGAAGTGTGGACATGATTAGTACAGATAATTTGGTTTTTAATTTTGTTTTTGACAGGCTATAGTCCAGGCTGGCCCCATTTCACAATCCTCTGCCTCAGTTTCCTGAGAGTTGAGACCGCAGGCTTGGCCACCACACCCAGATATTTTTGAATACTTTTTTGTGTGCATGTGTACATGAGTATGTGTGCAGGAGTGTGTGCCATGCATGTTCATGTGGAAGTCATAGACCAATGCCAGGTGTCTTCTTCAGTCACTGTCCATACCAGCTGTTGTGGAATACGGTCTCTCACTAACTCTGGGGCTCACGAACAGGCTAGGCTCTTTGTTCAACAGACTCTGATACCCGTCCCTGCCCGAGCACTGGGTTTACAGGCATGTGCTACTGGGGCCTGCAAGAGTCATGGATCATGGCGTGTGCACCTCAGACTGACAGGGCTGCGTGCCGACAGAGAGCATTGCTGTGAAACCTCCTTAGTAGGTGGTTTCCTAGTAGAGATTATCAGCCGCAGTCCCTGTTCCAGGGCACTTCTTCCTGTCATATCAGGTTCATAAGCTCATGCTTCATTCTTAGGTCAGCATTCGACTAAAACAACCATGGTAGCAGCCGGCCTTCAAAGGCTTGGTTTAACAATGGTCTGATGTTTCAGTGGTCAGAATGTCCCAGTACTGCCCTTTGCTTCATAGAAATGGCCTGGCATGACAGAATGCTCTCCTGCTGTTACTGAGCTGTGGAGAACAAAAAGGAAAACCCTTGGATCTCGGAAGTACCCATCTGTGGTGGCTTTAATGAGAAGAGCCCTCTTAGGATCATGTATTTGAATGCTAGGCCCATAGTTGATGTTTGCATGTGGTTGTTTAAATGAAAACTGTCTTCCTTAGGCTTGTGTATTTGAACACTTGGTCCCCAGTTACTGTTTGGGGAGGTCATGACATGGAGCTTTGCTAGATGGATGAAAGTGTCACCTTGAGAGTTTATAGCCTTACCCCCATTGCCAGGTGGCCTCTGCTTCCTTCTGCCATTATGGGGTCTCCCCTTGGCACTGTAATCCAAAATAAGATCTTTTCTTCTATAAGTCACTTTGGTCATGGTGTTAATCATAGCAACAGGAAGTAACAGGACAGAAAAGGATGTAACAGCGAGTAAATAGATCCAATATAGGCACAACAGGCATCAGTAAACGCTGAAGGCCAGGGACAGTAACTGATAAAGCCGTCCTTTGTGTGGCGTGAACCAGGGACCACTTTTCCCTTTTGTGGTTTTGTTTTTTCAAGACAACTCTGTGTAGCCCTGGCTGTCCTGTGACTCACTCTGTAGACCAGGCTGGCCTCAAAAGCTGATCCACCTGCCTCTGCCTCCCAAGTGCTGGGAATAAAGGCGTGCGCCACCACCGCCCGGCGACTTTGTTCCCTTTTAGTAGGCTTTTCCTCAAGCACATTAATTACTGCCTAGGTGGATGGGGATAAACATGCAGCCCAGGAGCTACTGGTCAGCCAGCGCCCCTGTCTGTGGTGCCTCTGATGGTCTCTGATGGGTCTGACCCAGCTAAGCAGGCAAGAAGTGCTAAGGGTCACAGGATCCCCTAGCATTAGAACAGAGTGTTGTGTGCAGAGAGATTGTCTTCTACCAACGCTGTATCCTCATTGATGGTGTTGTTGAAGGTGTGAAGTGCCCTGCCAGTTTGATTAGTGGGTTTGCATGAAAGAAATATAACTGAATACCGTGCAGAGATTCCACCACTGAGCTATAACCTCAGCCCAAGATACAGCTGAGTAAAACCACTCTCTGGAAAAGATGTTCCTCCTTGAACTGTCTGTTTTAGGATGAAACCAATACTTAGAACAACTCTCCCCTCACCTCCCAGCCATGTTTCTGGGTCTAGTGCTAATGCGGGCTCTGTTCTGGTCATTTTGTTTGTTTGAGGCAGGGTTTCCATGCATAGTCCAAGGACAACTGAACTCTGAATCCTTGTGCCTCAGCCTCTTGAGTGCAGCAGTTGCGCGTGTGTGGTGCCGTTCCTGGCTCTTGCCACTTTGAAATGTGGCTTGTGATGCTCATTTCCAAGGATGCTGGCGGGGTTTGGCGCCTGTTGCAACACGAGCCCCTTGCTCGGCAGCCTTGCTCATCCTACAGGCCTCACAGTCCGCCATTTCCTTCCTAAGTTTTCAACGACTTAGACTCTGCTCATTGACTATCTGGCAAGAGTGAAGGGTGGGTTTTCTAAAATAATGCTCAGGTAGCTCTAGATAGGATATTTCCTATAAGAGTTGGACGCTTAGCTAACAATAATAAATATAGCACTCTGTCCTGTATTTTTTGGCTTTGAACTTGACAACAGCCAGCTAGTATTTTACCCCTGGATTTTCCAGACGCAGAAAAAATACATAATAGGTGTTAAAATTCGTGGAGCATGGTAAAGGCTTACTACTATCAGTGAAGACTGGACCACCCTGCCATCACTCCTCACTGGGAGCCTCTTAGCTGTTGAAAGAGCCATCTCAGAAGATGCTCTTCACTTGGACACTTGCCGTGTGAGGTTTCGTCTTAACTGCCCTCCTTTAATGTGAGTGTGTGGAGTGGCCACATCAAAAATAGGAGTCTCGGAGCTGGGAAATGGCTCAGTCAGTAAAATGCTTGCTGAGCATGCGTGAGAACCCAAGTTCAGATTTCAAGTATCTATGTAAAGAGCTAAGCATGGCAGTATGTCCTTGTAATCCAAGCTCCTGGGGACTCCTGGCCAGCCAGTCCAGCTAAGTTAGCTAGCTCCAGGCCAGTAAAACCATGGTGGACTGCAATAGAGGAAGAGAAGATGGCCAGGATCAATCCCTGTCCTCTACACACACACATACACACACACACACACACACACACACACCAAAACAAACAATGCCCTGTTAGGAGACAGCAAAATGACAGAGTGCAGCTTTCGTGTGTGTCTAAGCCCTTGGGAGAGGCCAGTAGGAGATGTAGGGACTGAGCCAGAGCTGACACATGCTGACTGGGGCTTGTGAAGAGGAGCGGGTGCTTCAAAAGGTAGCTAAGAGTCAAAAGAGGCAGAGAGCCTCCTGGGTCTGGCCTGCTTGATGCAACCAGTGCACGTTTCTGTGGAACTGTCACACAGCCACTGACAAATTTTTAATGATAATTTTACAAAAGCTTTCTAGAAGCCCAGTGATTTGTGGTGTTCCTATTTCAAGTGTTTTTAAGAACTTTGCTTATTAAAGACGCTGGGTTGCTGGCAATTTTTTATTCCTAAGCAAGTTTTTGTTTTTAAAGTAACTGTCTTAAATTGCATCTACAATAAGCATAAGTCCTTAGAGATCATTTGTGAGAAGAAAAATGTCATGTAGATTGCAAGAGCAGCTTCTGCAGAACTCCTTAGAGGAGAGGGTGGCAGAGGAGCAGGCCCAGGAGGAAAGTCCTTCATGGTGCTGAGTCAGGGGAGCAGTCCTGCCTACCGACCTCTTAGAGCTGACCCTGCAGCGGTGAGCTGAGCAGAGGCACACTGCAGTGGCTGGCACACTCCCTGCTTCCTCCCTCCCTCCCTCCCTCCTTCCAACTTGTAACTGACAGTGGCTGTAAACTCAGTTTCTGGCCCAAGTTTTTACTGTCACTGCAGAACCCAGCTGGTGCTGACTGATGACAGTGATGTTGCCAGTGTTTATGAAAGCAGTAAGAGTAACGAAACATCTCACATGTATGCGTGTGTGTGTGCGCGCGTGTGTGTGCGCGCGTGTGCGTGTGTGTGCGTGCGCGCGTGTGCGTGTGCGTGTGTGTGTGCGTGTGTGTGTGTGTGTGTGTGTGTGTGTGTGTAAACCTGTGCATGTGGAAGCCAAAGGACAGCTTAGTTGTCCCTCAGGCCTCATCTGCCTTGTTGTTGTTGAAACTGTCTGCTCATTGTCCGGAAACATGCTGGTGGGTCATTCTGTTGCCCAGGTCAGTGGTCTGTTCTCCCCAGGGCTGGAATGTCAAGTCTTGTCTCTATACCTTGCTTTACTAGAAGGAGTGCTGGGATTTGTTTGTGTTTGTGGGTGGTTTTGCCTGCGTGTATGTGCATAACCTGTGTGCCTGCAGAGGTCATCAGCTCCTGGAACTGAGTTACAGACAGTGAGCCTCCAGATGGGTGCTGGGAATCAAATGGAAGTCCTCTCCAAGAGCAGCCGGTGCTCCTAACCATTGAGCCACCTCTCAAAGACCTTAAAAAGAAGTGCTCTATGGCATGTGTCGCAGAGCTGTGCTCTTCCCAGCCCTTCCCATACCCTCTTCTCATCAGGGTCGCTCACCCGTCTGGTGCTTGGGCTTGTCCTTCCAGAGACAAACTATACCTGCTTTGTACAGTAGGACTTTATGATCAACCTTCTTCATTTTGTGGTAGCAATTAGTCTGTAATGATGGGTGTTGCCAACTCAGCTGGTGAAC